>NW_006399758.1:2397536-2398849 GCF_000299155.1 Elephantulus edwardii | reverse complement strand
GAATAGGTTTGGAGCACTCTCCATTGTTTTTGGGGAGAAAGGACTGAAGTGTCCCTTGGGTTGTTGTTACTTCTATATGGGAGTCCTTGCCTCCATGGCTCTGGGGCCATCCCAGGGGTCAAACAGGACAAGAGATTTTAGTGTGCAGAACTTTGCTCACAGGGAAAAATTTTCTTGGCTCCTTGTGACATAGGGCCAACTGGCAAGCCTCTGCATACAGGTGGCCCAGATAGGGGTCTTAATCTTATGCCACATCAAAGACAAAGGAGCACACCAAGTCATGGAAGAAAAGGTCAGGAGAGGTGGGGGCACTGTGCTGAGAGCGAGCATTCTCCATTGCTTGTGGGGAGACAGGACTGAGGCATCCCTGGGATTGTAGATCCCTTCATCTGGGGATCCTTGTCTCTGAGGCTGCATGGCCATTCCAGGGACCAAACAGGACAAGAGAGTGTAGTACACAGAACTTCAGGCTGAGGTAAGGGGTTTTTGTAGCTCTGTGTGAGAGAGAGGGAGGACTGACTTGACAACCCCAGCATACAAGCTGCTTAAGCCTTGATCTCTAACCTCCTGCCACTCCAGAGACAAAGGAAGGCATTAAGCTCCAGGAGAAAAGTGTATGAGAAACTGCTTGAGTATTGCACCTGGTATCACACCATTCAACCACTTCATATATGGAAGAGGCCTACAGAGTTGATGTCAGGTGACTACTTCAAGGTGAGATTCCTTCAGGGTTCCGGTGTAGAACAGAGAGAACCTCAAATACTTTAAGAAAGGCAAATTTTCCCTGAAAGGACTTGTAGTGGAGTACCTCACCACATTTTAACTTGGCCACTAACTAGTAACATTATAAAAGCAAGAACCACCAACAACTTTCACAGACACGATAGAAACAGCCTAACACATATCAAGAAAAACTCACATGTCAAGAAATCAACAGGCAGCTCAAACACTGTGAAAAAAAGAAATTAAACCTTCTCCAAAAACCCCCAGAGACCCCAGAATCAAGAAGGCAGATGATGTATGTTAATATGGAGATTTTTGGACAGCTATGGTAGAAGAAACAATGGAAGCTACAGATAAAGGAAATAACCTAGAGGTAAAGATGTTGTTGTTGTTGTTATGTGCTGTCGAGTCGTTTCCAACTCATAGCGACCCTATGAACAACAGCCCTAAACCCTGCTCTATCCTGCGCCAACTGCACTGCCTCTGACACACCCATCCTGGTTACCCCAGTCACCAAATCAATCCATCTCATAGAGGGTCTTCCCCTCCTGCGTTGTCCCTCAACCCTACCAAGCATGATGTCCCTCTCC
>NW_006399758.1:2384826-2385704 GCF_000299155.1 Elephantulus edwardii | reverse complement strand
CTCTAAAAATTGTACTGTAGTGTTTAGAAGCCAAAACAAAGGAGAGAGATGCTGAAATGAAAGGGCTGAACAGAAGATTTCAATAGAGCAGTTCAGGAAGTAAACTACTATAACAGAATGTGCAGAGACCTAGCATTGGAGAATAAAAAGGGAAGAACTCCCACACTATTTCTCATACTGAACAAATTGAAGAAATTCACTGATAACTAATTGGTTTATTATATTGTGCTTAATTGTTATATTATATAATTGTGTCCCACCCCCGAAAAAAAAATGTGTTATAAATCCAAACTCCTTTACCTGTGGTTCTCATTCTATTTGGGAAAGGATTTTCTGTTATATAAGAGGTCATATCAGTATACACTGTATTTTAAGCCAATTGCCTTTGCCATAAGAAGGGCAGATTAAGATAAGAAAAGCAAGCAGAAATGGAGTAAATAGATATCAGGACACATGAAGGTCACCAAGAAGCCAAGAGACTAGGACTTTCCTCTGAATCAACAGAGAGAGGGTGCCTTCCTCCACTGCTATTGTTCTTGTTGTTACAGATTATTGGGTCAACTAGGACTCCTAGTGACCTTATGAACAACAGATCATCCTAGTCATCTCTGATATACTCGAGCCCATTGTTACAGTTAGGATGTCAATCCGTCTTTGTCACTATCTTTCTAAGCATGAAGGGTTTTTTTCAAAGGACGTGCCTCCTAACAACATACCAAAAGTATAGGTGTCACCATCCTTGCCTCTTAGTATCTCCCTGGTTTACCTTCTCCAAGGTGTATTTTGAATGTACCATGGACTGCCAAGAAAACAAACAGATTCATCCTAGAGAGGGTTAAACTAGGCTGCTCCTTGGAGGCAAGGATTCTGGGGCTTCG
>NW_006399758.1:2381700-2383476 GCF_000299155.1 Elephantulus edwardii | reverse complement strand
TAAATATGGATTTCTTCCAGTCGGTTGACCATGTATTCCAGATTTTTTAGCATACCCTAGAAACATCATGATATATGGAGAAAATATTAAAGTTGTCAACTGGTTCATTTTATTTGGATCTATAATCAACATTCATGATAACAGCAGTCAAGAGATCAAAACGTGTTGCATTGGGAAAATCTGCTGTCATAGACCTTTCCAAAGTGCTAAAGAGTAAGGATATCTATTTAAAGACTAAGGTACATCTGATTCAAACCAGGCTTTTAAAAAAATTAGTTACTATGCATGTGAAAGATGGACAATGAATAAGAGTGACAGAAGAATCAATGCCTTTGAGTTGTGATATTAGATAAGATTACCAAATATCCCACTGATTTTCAAAAAGAGCAAACATGTCCGTCTCGGAGGAAATGCAACCAGGGTTCTCCTTGGAGGCAAGGATGATGAAACTTCATCTCATGTACTTTGTTAGTTTTTGTTGGGTTTTTTTAAAATTATTTTATATTGGTTTGCTTACAAAGTTTGTTTTTCACACTATCATTCACACACTATGTTTCAAACAATCATTTTCAATCATTATATTTTACAAAATTAATCAACATTGAAATATGCCCACCATTTTTGTCTTTCCAGATTCCTGCTGTATTTTCCATTTCCTTTATCCACCTCTTCCTTCACCTGCCAAATTCTGCAACTCTGTGATATCCCCTGTTCCCAACCTTACCCCTCTGCTCCTACCCTCCCCCCTTGGATCTTTATACCATTTTATTAGTTATCTTTTATTTCTACAATAATGATCTTATACAGTATTTGTCCTTATGAGACTGAGTTAGTTCATTCAGCATAATGCTCTCTAGTCCCTCCCATGTTAAATAGTAATTTTCTAAATCATGCTCCTGCATGCTGCACAGTATTCTATCATGTGAATGTACCATAATTTCTCAAACCATTTGATTGGGGTTGGACATCTGGGCTGTTTTTTGTGATGCTCTTTTGATGGTCAATAATGCTGCTGTGAGCATTGGTGTCTCACAAACTTTGGATGTGTTGTCAGGGAGGAACAGTCTCTGGAAATGGGCCTCGTGCTGAGAATTGTAGAGGGTCAGAGAAAGACAGCATGACCCAAAACAAGAAGAGTTGACACAGTGACTGTGACAATGGGCTGGCGCACAGCCATGATCATGAGGCTTTTTCCAGGCTAGGGCAAGGTTTAGCTCTATTGTTCATATGATTGCCATGTGTCATAGGTGCCTCAATGGCACTTAACTACAACAACAACCAATAAAATAAATTTCTGGTTGTTAAAGTCACTCACTTGTGGTATTTCTAAGACATTTAACATGACGGTTCTTTGAGTCCATGTCTCTCCTATTAGACTTCCTCAAGTCCAAAACAAAAGCGTGCTCATCTTCAGATGTATCCTGCCACCTTGCCTGGTGCTTTGCCCCCAGCAGATAGTCAAAATATTTGGAGAATTAAACGGAACTAAGGCATAATGTATACAGCAATTACAGATACAGAGAGCTCTGACTTTAACGACCTCATATAGAAAATCTGAAAATATTAGTTCAAGAATGAGAGATGAAATATTTCAGTCTGTTGCCAATTGGCTGACTATAGTTTTGGGCAAATGTCAACAAAGACAAGCATCGTAAATAACACTACTTAATCGAACTCACTCAGCATATCTTAAGCTCAAGGAACTGAAGAACAAATTCAAACCTCGAGTTGCTATAATCAAGGAGGCTTTCGGCAGAATGTTAAATGATCCAGGAA
>NW_006399758.1:2364102-2378855 GCF_000299155.1 Elephantulus edwardii | reverse complement strand
GTCAGCTCTGGTCTCTTCAGGGTATATTCCCAGTAGTGGAATTGCTGGGTCAAATGGTATCTCTATTTGCAACTTTTTGAGAAAGCACCATACTGCTTTCCACAGGGGTTGCACCATTTTACACTCCCACCAACAGTGAAGTCCCATTTTGAATGCATGAGGATTCAAACTTTTAGGGATCTAGTATTGAGAAGCCAGAAAGGAATAATCAATGCCCTGCTGTGTATAGGTTTCAGATGGCTTTTAGGCTTCTGGGGGAGGTAAAAAGGACAAAGAGAAAATTTGTTTGTAGCTGAGGTGGGGAGAGGAAGAAAGGAGGGAGAGAAAAAAAGGAAGCTAGTGCCATGTTCACTGGTATATTATGAACTGTACAAGGAAGTCCTTTCTATGACTCCATACATACTCGGGACATTTTCCAAAAATCACAAGCTTGAGGAGATTGGATTTCTTGTGAAAACTAACAAAGGGCCAAGGTCTCTATCAGGTTTTAAAAGTAATAAAAAAGAGACTATTAGCTCTGGTGTAGGGCCAGGGTCAGAGAGGACCTTTGAGGAAATTTCCCCTATAGCACAAACATAGAGAAGTCCTAGATAAAATCAGAATTACAGTGAGATTAGTGGTCACAGGCTTATAATCTAATACTGCCTTATTTACATAAGCATTACCGCCAGTATGAGAAAAGCAAATAGTGCTTGGGGAAGTATAGCCCTGGCAAGCATCGATTCTGGAGCCAGAGGCTTGGGCCTGATTCTTGGCTCCACTTTATCAGCTGTGTGACTGTGAGTAAGTTACTTGACTTCTATCCTCAGGTTTCACACAGGAAAATGGGAATAATGAAAGTACCCGTCAGTCAGCAACTACCCTTTGTCTCTAAATTTATTGTGCTGTGGTGGTTTTCATATTTTGGTGACATGGAAGGTTATGTCACTGGTGTTTCAAAAACCAGCAAGGTCACCCAAGTTGGGCAAGTGTCAATTGAGCTTTTAGACTAAGACTAGGAAGAGGGACCTGGAAATCTACATCTGAAAACCAGCGAATGAAAAATCTTATGGGTACCAACAGAACAAAGTACAATAGAGTGCTGGAAGATGAGCCTGTCAGGTTAGGAGACATTACACATAGTATTGGGGAACAGCTGACTCCTCAAGGGAGGATGAACCTTAATGACAGAGGTGGAATAAAGTCTTCCAGATCTATACTTAGGAATCTCTGTTGGTACAATGCATAGAGTTACTCTGTAACCCAAAGTTTATGCTTTTCTGGTGGTTCAAATTCATCAGCTGACCTTCAAAGAAAGATGGACAAGCTCCTTCTGTATGATTTATAGCCTTAGAAACCAGTTGGAGGGTCAGCTATGAGTTACAACAGATTTGATAGCAATTAGAGAATGAGTGTGAGTGTGTATGTACATGAGAAAGAGAAAGTGATGGACTTTCTGTAAGAGTTACAGCTTGCTTGGTTCCACAAGCAACACTCTTGGCACCAAAATCAAAAGATTAATTGCATTAGGTAAATTTGCTGTTAGGAACCTTTCCAGAGTACTGAGAATTATCAATGTCAGTCTAGAGACTAAGGTGCATCTAATCCAGGCCATGATCTTTACAATTACTTTCTATGCATCAGAGAACTGGGCAATAACTAAGGGTGATAGAAGAAGAATTAATACCTTTGAGTTGTGGTGCTGGAGAAGAGTCTTAAGTATACCATGGACTGCCAAGTAAACAAATAGATCTGTCTTGGAGAGGATGAAAGCAAGTTTCTCCTTGGAGGTTAAGATCTGAAGCTCTGTGTCACATACTTTGGGCACGTGGCCAGGAGGGACCAGTCCTTGGAGAAAGGCATCACGTTTGGGAGGGTGGAGCGACAGTGCAGGAGAGGAAGATGAGATGAGATGAGTTGACATCGTAACTGCGGCAATGGGGGTAGGTGTGTTGAAGTCAATGAGACTCCAGGATAGGGCAGGCTTCATAGTGTTGTACATAGGTTGTACATCACTATGAGTTGCAGGTGACGTGATGGCACATAACAACAACAACAACATACTTATAGTTGAGACAGTTCTGGTGGCCTACTGGTAAGAAGCTGCACTGCAATTCTGAAGGCATAAATTTCAAATCCACTAGCTTCTCTGCAGTGGAAGGATAGGCAATCTCCTGTGCAGTTAATGGTCTCTTTTTCCTGCTGGAGGATCAGCTATGTGTCAGTTCCAACTGATGGTACACAAAAACAACAACATTACAATTATAATTTGGCTCTTCTGGACTTGTTTTAATTTCCTCAAGTTTCAGATTGAATTTGCATATGAGCAAGTGATAGTCTGTTCCAGTTGGTCCTTTTCCTTGTTCTGATTGCTGATACTGGGCTTGCCCACTATCTTTACACATATAGTTGATTTGATTTCTGGATGTTGCATCAGATGAGGTCAGTATAGTAAATGTGTAGGTGTACTTTTTCTTTCTAAAAGGGCATTTGCAATAATAAATAATTCAAAACCTGTTAATTCAGTTCCAACTCATTTGGTTTCCAAGTCTGTAATTTTTAACAAGAGGAGAGTGGTCATCTTTCTATCTTGGAATCAATAGTGAATTCAAATCACCAAAGACCCACAACTTTTGGGTAAGAAGTGCCACTCACTATGGACGATGCCACCAGTGTTCCCTGAATATGTCATTGACTGTTCAAAATTCTATCATGATTTCTCCGGCCTCCTTTGTATCACCAAGGTCATACTTTCCTACAAATCTTTTTTATTTTTTCAACTTTTTCATTTCAATAACCAGTCATTATTAATGTGTCTTGATTTCATGTTCAATGAATTTCAGAATGCAAATATTTGTAGAAATTCTCAGTTTCTTCATCTTTTGCTGAGGCTGTTAAATGTATACACTTATTAACTGTAGGCATTATGTTGTTGTCGTTGTTGTTGTTGCGTACCGTCAAGTCAGAACCAACCCATAGCTGATAGTTAATCGCACAGAATGAGTCTGCCCATCCTTCTCTAGTGAACAGCTGGTGGCCTTGAACTGCATGCCTTTGAGATTGCAGTACAGCTTCTTGCCACAAGGCCACCAGAGCTCCTTTATAAATATTATAGGAGTATGTAATTGTGGTTCAACATTTTAATTTTTCTATCTAAAAAATCATGTGATATGCCACCTGCTATTCAGATCTTATAACATATATTTACATTCACTCCTTAAATATTGACATAGTTAGGTTGGAAAGACCAGATCACTATACAAAACATTAGTGTTATGCAAACATAGAAGGTAGTCATGCCCGACAACAAAATGGAGAGACTATATTATTGTACAAATGCTTAATGACATCATCGCATACTTGCCAAGCCACTGAGAATCATAGCCTAATGAAACTGACACACAACTAACCATCACACTTAGTTTTACTCTCATCTGTACCTCAGCATTCACAAAGCCAGAGGTGAGCCATGAAGGAGTAAAATAGAAAGTAAAGTTTTAGTTATTGTTATAATGCAAAATGCAAAATAGTGAGGTAGTAGGTGAGTTGTTGTTGTGTACTGTGGAGTCAGAACCAACTCGTAGCTGACCCTCCAGCTGGTTTTCAGAGGCAGTAAATCACACTGGGGGAGATTTTTTTTTCTATCCCATCTTTCTCTCACGGAGCAGCTGATGGATTAGATTAGCAAACCTTTGGGATCACAACACAGCTTCTTACTACTAGCCATCAGAGCTGCCTATGAGAGTAGTAGATGTATTACACAATACTTTCACACAACTTGGTAGTTCTCAATCAACCTCTCAAAATCCCTCTATAAGAAAATGTCATACAATGTGTACCTTATTTTCTGTGCTAAGATTACCCCTTTAAACAGACCAGCTTGCCATGAAATACAAACTGTGTTTTCTGAAAAATGAACAAAATATGTGCCTTCCAGTAAATTCTGACACTATAGGTCAGTAGAAGTTCCCTATGGATTTCCAAGGCTTAATCTTTCCAATGCTACATCTTTTTACCATGGAGTGACTGATTAATTTGAACTGCCAACCTTTCTTTTAACAGCTGAGCTCATAACCACTACACCACCAAGGCTCATTCAAATGAAAAAAAATTGTATGAATACTTTGCTCGTAGATATTTTTGTCTACCTGAAATCTATGGAGACAAAGCTATTGCATCCTAAGCATCTAGTGTGATATCTGACGCGTGACTTATCCACTTATCTATGTTTTATGAGGGCCTACAATAAGCCAGGCACTGAGCTAGTGGTTTAATATTCTAATTGAAAAGATGAACCCTGTGTTGAACACAATCTGATCCATGCCAACTTCAGTTGTTTTGGCCATGCCGTCTTCCACCCTTTGCCTTTCCCCGGTGACAGTTGTAGCACTCAGCTTCTTACCATTGTCAGCTCTGCTGCTGGATCCCAATGTCCAGTCTTCAGCTTCTCCTCTTTATCTGTACTAGATTTAAAGACCATGACACAGAGTTGGGAAATCTGGCATCATATACTTAAAGTGCCAGGCAACATCACAGAACTTAGGGAAAGTTATATTTGTAGGGAAACTGATCAGCTGGAGACATATGAGGGAGATAGGTGACAGGTACGTGTCCCTTCCTGTTTCCAATGTCTTGTTCTGTGGTGTCCAGTCTATTCTGTCATGAGTTGGCCACTTTATAAAAGAGCTTTCACAAAGGAATGACTCCAGTGTGTGTTTCCTTCTCATCTTCCTCTCTCACTTTCATTTTCCTTGACTTTTGCTGCTGTAAGATCACACTACCCAGAAATTTTAGCAGTTATGTTTTGCATCAGGGCCTACTTTCTAGGGAAATGGCAAGAGCTAAAGCTCTTATACCTTCCTCATTGAAGCATGTCCTTAATCATTACCAAGTCATTACCAAGTTCTCATAGAACCGTGATAGAGTTCTGTGAGTCCTATTCTATGTTGATTCAATACACCTTTCCAGTTCATTTCTCTTATTGCCACTACTTTTCTGATTGTCTCTCTGTTTTAATTTTACGTACTAGCACTCACCTTGTTTATTCCAAACCCTTTGTATCTTGTATTTACTTTTTCAGCCTCCATTACTCCTTCATAAAGAATGATAGTTTTATTTGTGAGGTTGTTCTTTTCTAATCCTTGGTCCATGTGGCTGAAGTACGACTAACTTTTCTTTGATGACCCATCAGTATAGTCCAAATCCTTGAACAGGTGATGGATCCTTGGATGGTGCAAATAAATGGTTTACATTTGACTTACTAATGGGGCACTGTACAAGAAAGTCATAGCAATTTTTTCTACCACGATTACAGCCAACCAAACCCTATGGAGAAGTTCTACTCAGTAATGTATGGGGTTGCCACTAGTGGCATTGACAGTAATGCTTTAGTTTTTTGACATTGTGATTGATTTGGTGAAAGATATATGCCTAAAAGAGTCCAAGTAGAGCCAGTCTTGGGATCATAGTTGGAACTACTGGGAAATTGAAGATTTTTCCCTTCTTAGAAGAAGAAAGGAAGTAATTGAAGACATGAAGACAGTCAGTCATAGAATGAAACAAGACCCCAGGGAGAAAGGAAGACTGATATTTTTTAAAAATGTTTATTTTAATAGTGATTTTAATTAAAGTTTACAGAATAGATGGATTTTCATTCATTCGTTTTTGCACATTTTTCTCTCTCCCGCCCCTTCCCCAAGTTCACTTGTTTTTTAATATTAACATATTATTGCACAATTTCCTCCCTTCTCCCTTCATCTCCCTGCCACCAGTCGTCTTTACAATGTACCTTTTATTCTGGACCTTTGTCTTACATATAATGTCTAATAATATATTCCTTTTAAACAGTTTTCTCTCTAATATATTTCTACACAGCGTTCATAGTCTATCAACTCTTTTCCTATTCTCCTTCCAACTCCATGTCAGTTCTGCCTCATAACAGTGATGTTATGTGGTATTTGTCATTTTGAGACTGAAAGAAAAGACTGATTTTTGATGGTAAAGTTTGAACCACTGAATTAATTCAAACCTGAAGGTCCCAGAATTCAATCTTTTAGCTTTTTAAAAAATTTTTATTATTTTTGTGTGAGTGTACCGTCAAATCAAATCTGACTGGTACAGGAGGAGATTGACCCTCCTTTCCCGGCAGAGCATCTGGTGGATTCGAACCGTGAGCCTCTGCAATTATAGTTGAGCTCCTTACCACTAGGCCACCAGAGCTCCCCACAATCTTTTAGCTTTATGAGCAAATCAGTTGTTGTATTTTTTGTTTTGTATTTTTTCTGTTTGTTTTCATTTTGCCTAAGCAAGGTCAAATTGACCTGTTGCATCCAATGTCAAGAGCACCCTAGAACCTTGAAGCTCTACACCTTTCCATCACTATGTTGTGCAATGAGCTTAAATGAGTCAGTTATTGGAGACAAGGTTTGGGTTACTGGCCCCAAGGGCAGATACTCCATACCTGGTGCTCAAATAGCCATTCCACAGGTGCTACCTGTCTTGTCTAATCTTGCCTCTTCCCTTTCTCTCATGACCTGTGCTTCTGTCTGAGTGCCTTGCCAACAATCTGATGCAACTCTGTAAAGTCTTAATGTTGCAGGGAAATTTTATGGCCTCTCAGGCACACAGTTCTTAAGTACAGCTGAGCAGGTGGAATTCCTGGCACCTTACCAGCCTGGAGAGACAAAAGCAGGTCTCTTGCTGTGGAATGTGAAGGTAACTTTAACAACTGGAACTTTTCTGCCTGACCATCCTGTTTCTCAGGAGTTGGCTCCTGCTTGCTGTTTATATTTTATTCAAGTCCCAGTTCTCCTAACTCTCAGTTTTTTTGTGTCTCTCTTCCTTTAGAGTTTTAAATCTACCTTACACCCCATACTCTTGTACTGCCCTGAGTAATGTTCCTTCAACCTCCCTTGACCCATTGGAACCTCTTTGGTCCTTTAAATTTCAGCAGCAGACAGACCTTATATTTCTGTTTCCACCTGGGACATGAGGCCTAAAACCCTCACTGTTCTTGAATCAGTTCTGGCTCATAGCCACTCACATCACGCTTCCCAGGCTGTACGTAGTATAGAAGGAGACTGCCCATCTTTTTTCCATAAACTGGCTGGTAGATTTGAACTGCTGACTTTGTTGGTTAGCAGTTTAACATTACACGCTATGCCAGTAAAGTCTAATTAAGTTGTAATAGAGCTTCTTACTCTCCTCTGACTCAAACTTGAGGAGTCTTGGTGGCGCTATGTTTAAAGCACTTGATTGCTAATTGAAAACTTAGTGGTTCAAACTGAGTAAATACTCTGTCACCTCTGCAAAGACTGTTGTTGTTGTTAGGTGCCATTGAGCCGACTCAATATATGACTCATAGAGACCCTATGAACAAAAGACCTGAACCTTTCCTTGCCTTGCACCATCCTAACAATTTCTGATATGTTCAAGCCTATTTTTACAGTCACTGTATCACTAGGCTAACACCCTCCTCTGAACCCAATGGGACTATTCTACTCTGCCTTATAGACTCACTCTGAGTAGGAATTGCCTCAGTGGTAATAGTTCTAGTTTACATGGTAAGTGAATGAAAGATGGTTGCAACCTAGAAGTGCAGATTGATACATATCTAGACTCAGGAGATGGCCATTGCCCTTTAACTTGTTACTGTTTTCCACAACACACTTCTTGGACATTTTCTTGATAACTCTCATGGCAGCTATATCTCCATCTACTGGAAAAAACATTTGTTTATATTTCAGTTGGATCCATGTAGTCACATGTAAGATGCATGGATCAAACAATGACAGCAAGATGTACTTAGTAATTTGTATATGCAAGGCACAAGCTAGGGTGCCTGTGGCTGAAATAATAATTTAATATTAAATTCAACAGCTATTTGCTGCCATTGTTGTTAAGTGCTTCCAACTCATAATGACCTGATATCTGACAGGACAAACACTTCCGGGTTCTGCTCCATCCACAGTCACAGCTGTGCTTGGACCCATGGATGTAACCACTCTGTTAGAGTATCTTGTTGAAGTTCTTCCTCTTTTTTACTGACTGTCTACAATCACAGCATCCTTCTACAGCGTTTGGGCTGTCCTAATATTAGTATTTATTACAAATTTTGAAAAATATTTGGAAGACATAAGTGAGAAGCTCGGACAGAATAATGAAGAAGGGCGATTATTTGGGAAAGTCTTTATAAAGAAGAAAATGGAATTAAAGAGAGTTAGAAAGCATTGATCAAGCAAGACACTTAAAGGATAATGTCACAAGCAGGAAAGACAACAAACTCCTTGAGATAAGAAAGAACTTGTTATGTTAAAAAAAATGGAAAGGAAATCAGTGTCGCTGAGGGGTAATGAGTAAGGGAGAAAGTGTACGCAATCAGAATTGAGGCATGGACAGTGGATGGCCCTAGGATCTTGGATTTTAAGACATGATTCTAGATGAAATGAGACTTCACTGAAGTAAGAGAACAAAATAAAGTAATTGACATTCCAACATTGCCCTTGCTTTAAAATGCATGGAGAATGATTTTTGGGAACAAAAAAAAAGCAGAGGAATCAGTTCTGGGCTGCTGGATGAGTAGCAGCAAATATGGGTGGAATGGTGAATTTCTCTAGCCATTTCTAGGCTGAACCCAGAGGGCTCTCTGCTGGATATGATGGGAGGACTGAGACAAAGCAGCAACAGCTACGGCTCTCAGGTTTCTGGCTTTAGAGACTGGTCCACTTTGATCTTTAACCTAGATTGGGAAGTATGAGGAGAAAGCAAGCACATTTGTGGGAGTGAGCAAGAAGCTGCTCCTTTTAGATGTTTGTGAGACAGTCATGAAGGAGTGCCAAATGAGAAGCTGGATTAGGCATCTGGGACGTGGCGTAGAGTCTGACCTGGAGGCTAAGATTTGAGAGTTGTCAGCACATAGATGGCATTGAGAACCATGTGAGAGTGTGAGGCTATGAGGTCAGTGCATGTTAACAAAATAGAAGGCATAAGGCTTTCCCTGGTCCCTCTCTAGTCTTCTCCTTGAGTCCTAGTCCTAGCCCTAGTCCTTAGACTGTTATATGCAGAAGATACAGCTCTTTCTATTCATAGAAGGGCCCCATGTTACCTTAGTGATTGGGTAACTCTGGTTATTTTCTCAAAAGCCCAGTCCTGAAGGATGTCTTCCTTCCTCCATATCCTTCCACACAACTTCCTCTCCCCTGACGTCTATGACAGACTAATAATCTTCATCCTAACAGGGACCCAGGGTGGTAGGTTGGAAGGAAGAGAGAAACTCTAAACTCTAAACAGTACAGTTACTACCCAACTGAGCAAATAATCGCTGCTGGATTTGATGGAAGGGCTGAGTCAAAGAAGAAGCAGCTGTGACTCTTAGGTTTCTGGCTTTAGAGACTGGTCCACTGTGGTCTTTAACCGAGATTGGGAAGTACAAGAAACAAAACTACAAAATTAATCTTCAGAAAGGAAAGTAAGTTTGGGGGAGAGGCTATTTTTCTGTTATAATATTGGCCTTAGTGGAAGTCATACATTCAACTTGTTCTGTTTTGGCTTAAAAGTCACTATAACAATGTGTTGTGCAAATCATGTGGAAGGCTTAGACAAGATAATTTGACTCTGGGCCAGCCATGAGCTCTCCTGAACCAGCATATGCACTATTGAAAATAGGTCATTAAGCTCCCATGCACCTGTAAAGACACCACCTATTTTTTTTTATACCAGCACAGTGCCTTCAAAGACCTTGTAGTATAATATAACCTTGTAATATAACCACCTGCCAGAGGTTCAGATCTCACAGTGAATATAAATAGACTGAATGCACCCACCAAAAGGTAGAGAGTGCTAAAATACATTAATAAAACTCACAATCCAACTATATATTGTTTACAGGAGACACACCTTAAACTCAAGGACACAAATAGGTTGAAAATGAAAGGATAAAGGAAGAATGCTCCACGCACATAATTACCAAAATAGAGGTGAGGTGGCATTTTTACTATTAGACAAAGAAGACTTTAAGACCAGACCTGTTAGAATAGAGAAAAACAGACATTGTGGTAAGAAAAGGAGCTGAAACCCCAAGGGCATATGGTTCAAACCCACAAGCTGTTTCATGGGAGGGGGATGGGCAATCTCTTCCTGTATGACTTACTGCCTCTGAAAACCCTTTGGAGTGTCAGCTATGGGTCAGTTCTGACTCGAGGACACACAACACAACAGTAATAAACAACAACAGTAATAAAAGTACCCATTAATAAAAAAGATTTAACAATTATAAGCATATATATATTAGAAATTAGAGCACTTCAATATATAAAATAAACACTGACTGAATTAAAAGGAAAAAGAGTATCATAATAATGTTGTTGCTTTCCTTCGAGTCAAACATAGCTTGTAGCGACCCTATGAACAAAAGGCCTGAAGCCTCTTTACTACTATAGACATTTATCAAAGTTCATAGAGTTTCTGGAGGCATGTTATTTAGGAAGGGGATACCACTTTCAAATGATAATAATAGTTGGACATTTTAATATACTGCTTTCAATACTGGAAAAAACATCTAGAAAGAAGATTAATAAAGAAACAGAAGACCTGAATAACACTATATACCAGCCAGACTTAATAAACATGCATAGAACACTCCACCCCAAAACAGCATTCTCCTGTGCCCATGGATCATTCTCCACAGTATGTAACATTTAGATCACAGCAGTAAATTGTGATAACTTAAAAACATCTAAATCACACAAAGTATTTTTTTCTCACCTCACAGAGTGAACTTAAAAATCAGTTGCAAAAACAGAACAAGCAAACAGAAAGACTTCAAACACTGGAAAAGACACAGACATAGAAATTAAGTCATATTCTATAAAACTATCAAGAAATAATTTACATTTTAAGGAGTTAAGTGAAAGTGAAAACACAACAAAACTTTTTACATGCAGTGTAGGTGGTGCTCAGGGGGAAACCTATAGCAATACATATCTACACAAAAAGAAAGAACACATAGTAACAGCCTACCTGACAACTCCACAGAAGAAAGAGAAGAACAAACTAAGCCTAAATTTGCCCGAGGAAAGGAAATAACTAAAGTCAGAATAAACATAAATAGAATAAAACTCAGAAAAGTAGAATCAAACCAGAAACTAGTTCTTTGTAAAGAGGAGTATAATTGACAAAATTTTTTTATTAATTTTAATGAAAGTTTACAGATAATTAGGTTTGCATTCGTTCATTGTTGCACTTTTCTCCCTGCCCACCCCTTCCCCCAATTCACTGTTCTCCTTGAAAAGGAAAAGAAAAACTCTTTCATTGTTATGCAATCCCTCCCCCCAAGTCCACTCCACTGTGCAACCTTCCTAATTGTAAACATTTTAAACAGATTGACAAGAAGGGGAAAAAAATGCAAATAACCAAAGTCAAAAGGTAAAGCTTTTTGGGTGACGTTAAACTTACTCAAATGGAAATAAAGAGGATTAGAACATAATACTATGAACTGTTGCCTTAGTTATCTCATGATGCTGTAACAAAAGTACCACAAGTGGACAGCTTTAAACAAATAGAAATGTATTGTCTTTCAGTTGGTGTTATTAGATCCTGTCAACTAGGCCCATAGTGACAATATGTATAACAGAGTGAAACTTGGGCTAATCCTGTGCCATGTTCATAACTTCTGTTGTCTTTAAACTCATTATTGCAGTGACTGTTTTTCAATCCATCTCTTTAAAGGTCTTCCTCTACTTTAGGAAGCATAATGCCTTTCTCTACTGATTGGCCCTTCCTGATAAAATTCTCCAAATACCTAAGATGAACTAGTTTCAACCCTTGGGCACTAATGAGCTTTGAGAGGATATCAAGAATATCATCCACGAAGAAAGCAAAAGATCATTGCAAAGATGGAGGAGGAAGAAAACACTGAGAGAGAAGTCAGTAGAGACTCTGAATATTGCACTAGAGCATCAAAAGGCCAAAGCAAAGGGAAGAAATCAGGAAGTTAAGGAGTTAAACAGCTTATTTCAAAGGGAAGCTTGGGAAACCAAAACAAAGAATTAGAATGAAACGTGCAAAGAGCTGGAGTCAGAAAACCAAAAGGGCTGCACTTAATTGGCATTTCTTAATTTGAAGGTACTGGTGATATGGGCAGAATATTGGGTGATTCAGGAAGCATTAAAGAAGATGGAAAGAACACACAGAGTCACTGTACCTAAAGGAATTGGCTGACATGAAAGAATTTCCTGAAACAACATATGATCAAGAGACAATGGTGATGAAGGAGGACGTTCCAGCTGCTTTGAAGGAATTGGCAAAAAACAAGACCCCAGGAGTTGATGGAATACCAAGTGACATATTTCAATGGATAGATACTGCCTGGACGTGCTCACCAAGATGTGCCAGGAAATCTGGGGGACGACTGACTGGTCAACTGATTGGAAGAGATCCATATTAGTTACTATCCCAAAAGAGAGTGATCTGACAGATGTGGAAACTGTCAAACAATGTCACTGATAACACACAAAATCCTGCTGAAGATTATAAAACATGACTGGAACAATAAATCAGTTGAGAACTACCAGAAATACAGGCCGAGTTCAGAAGAGGCCACGACACCAGAGAAATTATTGCCATGTCAGAGGGATCTTGGCTGAAAGTAAAGAGTAGAGAGGAATGTCTGTATTTCATTGACTATGCAAAAGCACTTGGCTGTGTGGATCACAACAAATTGAGGCTAACTATTAAAAGAATGTGAACCTCAGAACAATTGATTGTACCCATGTAAAATCTTGGAGCAGGAAACAATCATCAGAACAGAGCAAGGAAACACTGCGTGATTCAAAATCAAGGGAAAAAGTGCACCACCATATCTTTTCAATCTATATGTAGAACAGATAATTCGAGAGGCTGGACTTTAGGAGGAGGAATGTGGCATCAGGATTGCAAGAAGACTCATCAACAACCTACATTATGCAGATGACATAACCTTGCTTGCTGAAACGAGGAGGACCGGAAGCATTTGTTGCAGAAGGTCAAAGACTGCAATCTTCAATATGGATTGTAGCTCAACAGCAAGAAGACAAAGATTCTCACCATTAGGCTAACTGGTAGCACCATGATTAATGGAGAAGAGATTGAGGTTGTTAACAATTTCAGTTTGTTTGGCTTCACAATTAACACTCTTGGCATCAGCAGTCAAAAAATCAAAAGGCGCATAGCTCTGGGGAAAGCAGTTGTCAGGGACCTTTCCAAAGTGCTAAAGAGCAATGATGTCAGTCTGGAGACTAAGGTGCATCTAATTCCAGCAATTGTCTTCACAATTACTTGCTATTCATCAGAGAGCAGGACAGTGGCTAAAGATGGGACAAGAACTGATGAATTGAGAACCCAGAAATGGACCCATTTATTTATGGTCAACAAGGAAATAAAACCTGTCAAATGGGGAAGTAACGGTCTCTACAACAAATGGTGCTGGCAAAACTGGATGACGGCCTGCAGAAAGCTGAAGCTGGATCCACCTTTCACACCATACACAAAAATCAACTTAAAGTGGACCAGAGACCTGGAGTAAAGCCCAAAACCATAAAATTCATCAAAGACAAATTGAGATCAAGCTTTGAAGGCCTGTTGTTATTTATTGCCATTGAGTCAAGCATGACTCATAGTGACCCTACTAACAAAAGACCTGAACTCCTCTGTTCTATAACCATCATCATTTCTCTAAGTTCAGAGTTTCCAGAGGCATGTTATTTAGGAAGTGGATGCCACTCTTTGCTTAGTTTATGGTATAAAGAGATTGCCAAATACAACCAGAATGCACAATTTGAAGAGGATAAAAATTGATGAATAGAACCTTCTAAAGATTAAATCCCTGTGTACCTCAAAACCATTTTCCAACAGAGTGAAAAGAAAACCTACTGACTGGGAAAAAACATTTGGCAATACCATCTGAATATTGCACATTTAAATATTTGAATATTGCTCTGGAACACAGAGAAGCTAAAGCACAAGGAATAATTCAAGATACTAAAGAGCTGAACAGAAGATTCCAAAGGTCAGCACAGGATGACAAAGCAAAATATGACAATGAAATGTGTAAGGAGCTGGAGTTGGAAAATCAAAAGGGCTGAACTCGCTCAGCATTTCTTAAGCTCAAGGAACTGAAGAACAAATTCAAACCTCGAGTTGCTATAATCAAGGATGCTTTAGGCAGAATATGAAGTGATCCAGGAAGTAATAAAAGAAGATGGAAAGAATATACTGAGTCACTGTATCGAAAGGAATTGGCAGACACACAAGAATTTATTTAAACAACATATGAGCAAGAGCCTATGGTGATGAAGAAAGAAGTTTAAGCTGCTTTGAAGGAAATAGCAAGAAATAAGGCCCCAGCAATAGATGGTATACCAACTGACATATTTCAGCTCAGAGATGCTGCCCTGGATGTGCTCACCAAGTTGTGCCAAGAAATCTGGAGAACAACCACTTGGCCAACTGACAGCAAGAGATCTATATTTGTTCTCATTCCAAAGAAAGGTAACCAACAGAGTGTGAAAATTATACAACGATATCATTGATTTCACATGCAACTATAGAACGATATCATTGATTTCACACTCAAGCAAGATTCTACTGAAGATTATCCAAAAACGACTGGAACAGCACATCAGCAGAGAACTGCCAGAAATCCGGGCTTGGTTTAGAAGTGGTAGTGGTACTAGGGATATTGTAGCTAATGTTAGATGGATCTTAGCTGAAAGCAGGCAATACCAGAAGAATGTCTATCC
>NW_006399758.1:2361040-2362955 GCF_000299155.1 Elephantulus edwardii | reverse complement strand
ACAGCATTACCCAAGAAAAAGACTGATCATACAATTAAAAAATGGGCAAAAGACATGGAAAGACTTCTCACAGAGGAAGATATTCAGACAGCCAACAGGCACATGAAGAAATGCTCAAAATCCCTGGCAATAATAGAGATACAAATCAAAACCACAATGAAATACCATCTCACTCCAGTAGCAGTGACAAAGTCTAACAGGACAGCAAATAATAAATGTTGAAGAGGATGTGGTGAGATAGGAACACTTATACATTGTTGATGGGTTTGTAAAGTGATACAACCACTCTGGAAGGTAGTTTGGTGTTTTCTCAAAAATCTGGAAGAAGAGGGGACTACACTTAGGTGAGAGACTCAGTCCCAGAGCCAGGACTACACTTAGGTGAGAGACTCAGTCCCAGAGCCAGGACATTCAGTTGCTGGGGATGGGATGGAGGGCCTACAACTGCCTGGAGAAAAACTCCTCCATTTGGGGATCTTGGTCACCATGAAGTTATCCCAAGGACCAAAGAGTAAAATAGAATTTAAGAGAAGGGCTTGTAATCAAGTGAGAGACTCACTTTCACAGCTGGCACACACAAGTGCTAGTGAGGGAGGAAGTGGCCTTAAAAACTCCCTGCACAGAAACTGCTTGAGTTGGAGAACCTGGTCACAAGCCACTTCACAGACTAAAGAGGACAATAGAATTTAGGAGAAGGGGCTGTGATAAGGCGAGATTCCCAAAAGTCTGCATTGCAGACCACAGAGGACCTGAAGGACTATAGGGGAAGAAAAACTTTCCCACTCCACAGGCCTACAAAGGACTAACAGTTCAGTGAATTGCCCACCTCCATAGACTGAACACTTTAAACAACCAATCAATAGCATCATAAAAATAAAGAACTATCAACAACCTACGCAGACACAATAGAAATAGTCTAACTCATATCAAGAAAAACATAAAATTTCAAGAAAGCATCAGGCAGCTTCAAACATTGTAAAAAACAAACAAACAAAAAACCCTTCTAAAAGCAACAACAAAAAACCCTGAAACCTTAAATCATAAAAGCAGAGGATATTTCAGACCCAATGGATAACCCTCAGTCAGGGAGGCCAAAGAAATATGTTGACACAAAGTCATACAAACAACTATTGAAGAAGTACAAATCATGGAAGAAAGAATGGAAGACAGAAATAACATGGATACATCAGACAGGGAACCAGAAGAAACATATTGATGTAGAATTATATGAACAGCTACAGGAGAAGGTGCAAATGATGGAAGAAAGAATGGAAGCCATAAATAAAGCAAATACTCCGGACACAGAGATCCAGAAGAAATATATCAACATGTAAGGAACTGAACAACTACAGAAGAAACTGCAAAGCGCAGAGGAAACTATAGATAAAGAGGTCCAATAACTTAAAAAAATCATTACAGCACAGAGATAATACACCAAGTGCATGAAAATGTAATCCAGAATACTAAGACTGAATTGGCACAAGTTTCCAACAAGTTGGAGAGTCAAAGAAAGCAGAGAGCTGGGACAGAGAGTCAATGAGTTTGAAGACAAGAACTTCAATAAAGATAAACTAGAAGAAAAATCAGAGAAGAGATGAGAGGAAAATGAAAAAAAAAAAAAACAAAAACAAAAACAAAAAAAAAAAAAAAAAAAAACAAAAACAAAAACAAAACACAACACACCAAAAAACCCCCAAACCACCAAATATTAGGATCATGTGGGGATAACATCAAAAGGAACAACATAAGTGTGTCAGGAATTCCAGAATATGAGTGGGACAGGGAGAGCACTGAGAAAATTGTGGAAGAGGCACTAGAAGAAAATTTCTGAGGCATTAAGAAGAATTTTGCTTGATTATGATATTGTTATATAGTTTCCACATACAGTTTCAGTTAGATCACCTTTCCTGGGAAT
>NW_006399758.1:2359175-2360340 GCF_000299155.1 Elephantulus edwardii | reverse complement strand
AATGGCATTTTCCTTTTGTGCATGGATGATATCCTAGGTACCATCCTATAAACTCATCTGGTCTTTGATCATTGGTGTTCAATGCCTCAAACCTATTCCTAAGATGATCTTGAAATTCAGATGGAATTGATTTGACATCAAAACTTGTAGCAGAAGATCAAAGAATGCAGCCTTTGGTATGGATTACATCTCAACATCAAGAAAATGAAGATTCTTACCACTGGATCTATAGGCAACATCATGATGTATGGACAGAAGATTTCAACTATCAAAAGCTTCATTTTTCTTAGGTCTATAGTTAACACCCTTGGGACCAGCAGTCAGGAAATAAGGAGACACACTGCACTAGGAATATCTGCAGTTATGGATGTCTCCAAATTACTGAGAAGTAATGATGTCAGTTTGAGGACTAAGATGCATCTGACTCAGGCCATAGTCTTTTCAATCACTTGTTATGCATCTGAAAGCTGGACAAGGAATAAGGACAACAGAAAAAGAACTGCTACTTTTGAGCTATGGTATTGGAGAAGAGCACCAAACAAACTATGGACAGGCAAGAAAACAAACAGATATGTCTTAGAGAGGGTGCAATCAGAGTGCTCTTTGAAGGCAAGAATGGTGTGGCTTCACCTCACATATTTTGGTCATGTTGCTAGAAGAGGCTATTCACTGAAGAGAGACAAGATACTAGGAAGGGTAGAGGGTTAGCAAAAGAGAAGAATCAATCATGTGTATTAACATGGTGACTGCAGCAATGGTCTCTTCTGTGTCAGGAAGTGTAAGGATGGTGCAGGATAGAACAGGGCTCAGATCTTGTGTTCATAGGGTCACTATGAGTCATACTGGAATTGACAGCACCCAAAAACAACAACAATAACAACATCATTATGAAGAATAGGGAAATCCACATTCAAGAAGCATAGCAAATATCAAACGAACAAGTCCTCATAAGAAAAAACATCTGCACACCCATGTTTATTGCAGCTTTGTTCACAATAGCAAGGAGTTGGAAACAACCTAAGTGCCCGTCAACAAACGAATAGATAGAGAAACTGTGGTATATTCGCACAATGGAATACTATTCTCCATTGAAAAACAAGGAACTCATGCAATATTATTCAAAATGGTTGACTCTGGAGAACATTATGCTGAGTGAAATATCCTA
>NW_006399758.1:2351946-2357396 GCF_000299155.1 Elephantulus edwardii | reverse complement strand
GAATGGCAAAGGACACACTGACAAAGGAGATTAATCAGAACTGGCTTTGAGAAGCACTGTGGCAATTGGACAATTAAAACAGACATTTGGGTGTGGGGGAGGAAGAATGAACTGGGAAGGAGGGTAGAGAAAACAGTGCAACGATGAATGAATGAAAACCCAAAATCTCTGTAAACGTTCACTACAACTAATAAAATTTAATAATAATTTTTTAAAAAAGAAAAAACATCAAGACATCATAACTAAATTCTCCAAATCAAAGATAAGGATAAAATACTAAAAGAGGTATGAGAAAAACAAGAGCAACCTACAAAGGAGAAACAAGTCAATTAAGTTCTAATTTCTCACAATGGGGTGGCATATACAGAAGAATGAAAGAAAATAATTGTCAACCAAGGATCCTGTACCTCGCAAAGCTGTCAATTAACTAGGAAGGTGAAATTAGGTCATTTGCAGAAAAGTAGAAACTTCAGGAAGACCAACTCTATAACAAATTCTAAGAGAAGTCTTTCACACAGAGATGCCAAAGGAACGTGGATGGACCATTGTAACCATAAACAACAAAAAAAAACACCCTCCAGCAAAACAGCAGTGATAAAACCTGGCTTGTCAATGATCACACTTAACGTGAATGGCTTAAATGCACAAATCAAGAGAAAATGAGCAAATATGTTGCCTACAGGAGACACATTGGTGCTATGATAGATGGAGAAGAGATTGAAGTTGTTAACAATTTCAGCTTGCTCAGCTCCACAATTAACACTCTTGGCACCAACAGTCAGGAAATAAAAAGATAAATTGCATTCTGGAAGTCTGCTGTCAAGGATCTCTTCAAAGTGCTAAAGAGTAATGATATCAGCCTAGGACTAAGATGTACCTGATCCAGACCATGGTATTCTCAGTTACTTGCTATTCATCAGAGAGCTGGACTATGATTAAGGAGGACAGAAGAAGAATCAATGCCCTTGAGTACTAGAGAAGAGTATTGACCATAACATGGGCCACCAAGAGAACAAATAGGTCTGTATTGGAGAGGATAAAACCAAGTTTCTCCTTGGAGGCAAGGATTTTTAATCTCTGTCTCACACATATTAGGCACATGGCCAGGAGGTATCAGTCCTTGGAGAAGGACATCGTGCTTAGAAAGAAAGAAAGACCCAGGATGAGATAGATTGATACAGTAGCTGCAGTAATGGGAGTAAGTGTGTCAGAGTCAGTGAGATTGGCTTAGGATAGGGCAGGGTTCAGATGTATTATACACAGAGTGAAAAAATATACCAAGCAAGTAGCACCCACAAAAAAGCAGGGATATCAATATTAATCTCTGGTAAAGTAGATGTAAGGATAAAATCCACTGTAACAGATAAAGAAGGATACTATATTATGATTAAAGGCACAATAGATCAAGAAGACATAATTTTGGTCAACATTTATGTATCAAATTATAGACTTAATAGACTTGAGGAAAAAAACTATACAGCACCAAAATAGTGGTAAGAGTCTGTAATAAATACACTGCTTTTACCAAAGGATAGATCAACTCAAAAGAAACTTAGCAAAGATGCAGAAGATCTAAACTATGCAATCAGCCAACTCAAACTTGTGGATGTATTCAGGGTACTGCATCTAATTAAATGCAATTTACCTTCTTCTCAAGTGAACATGGTACATTCTCCAGAATTGATCATATATTAGCACACAAAGTAAACCTCAACAAATGAAAAAAAAATTGAAGTAGTAAAAAGTATCTTTTCAGATCACAATACCATAAAACTAGAAAATAATGAGGAGATAAAACTTATAAAACCAAAACCATCCATGTGGAACCTAATTAACAACCTGCTAGAAAACGAGTGGCTTATAGGAAAAAAAATATGAAATAAAAAATGCCTTGGAACAAATGATAATGAAAATATAAAATACCAAAAATTCTGGAATACAGCTAATGCAATTGTTAGAGGGAAATTCATAGCAATAGGCAAACACCTAAAAAAAGGGAGAAAGAAGCAAAATTAATTATCTAACTCAATATAACCATCAAATAGGAAAGCAACAACAATCTAAACCCATGGCCGCTATAAAAAGGAATTTATAAGGACAAGAGCTGCAATCAATGAGATAGAAAACAGAAAAATAATCCAAATCGTCAATGAGACCAGAAGCTGTTTCTTTAAAAGGGTCAATAAAATTGGCCAACTTAGCAAAAGAAAAGAAAAAAAGACACAAATAACTCGAATAAGAAATGATAGAGGTGATATCACTATGGAACCAGATGAAATTAAATTGATAATCTCATGATATTATGAAAAGGCATACTCTGATAAATTTGAAAACTTAGAGGAAATGGGCAACAATCTTTGAAACTTGTACCATACACAGATTGACATGGACAAAGAAAGAACACTTGAACAGACCTATCACAAAAGAAGAAATAGAGCAGATTATAAAAGGATTCCCCCCACCATCCCTGATAATCCTGGAACAGATGGCTTCATGTCTGAATTCTACCAAACTCTCAAAGAAGATCTAGCATCAATTCTACATAAATGATTTTTAAAAAATAGAAGAAAAAGGTAACTCTCTGAGCTCTAATACCAATGCCAGGCAAAGATACTGCCAGAAAAAACCCACAACAATAAAAAACTACTGACTAATATATCTCACAAACATAGATGCAGAAAGCCTTAACAAAATCCTGGCCAATAGAATCTAACAACACATTAAAAAAAATTCATCATGGCCAAGTAGGATTCACAACAATTATGCAAGGATGGTTCAACATAAGAAAAACAATCAATGTAATTCATCATCATGTTAACAAAGTAAATAACAAGAATCACATGATTCTATAAATTGATGCAGAAAAAATCTTCAACAAAATTCAACACCCCTTCCTGATGAAAACACTCAGCAAATTAAGAATAGAAGGGAATTTCCTCTCATAGTGAAAAGTATCTACACAAAACCAAGAGCCAATATAATTATCAATGGAGAAAGACTAAATTCTCCTTATGAACAGAGACCAGGCAAGAATGTCCACTTTTACCACTCCTATTCAATATCATATTAGAAGTACTTGCTAGGGAAATATGACAATAGAAGAAAATAAGAGGGATACAGATGGGCAAAGAGCTGATAAATCTGTCACCATGTGCAGATGCTATATGCAGATATGAGAGTGTACACATAAAACTGCAACTAAAAAAACTGTTAGTCCTAGTAGATCAGTTTAGTAGAGTGGCAGAATACAAGATCAATTTAAAAAAATCAATGTGATTTCTCTACAAATAAAAACAACAACAAAAAACACCACCAAGAAAGAAACTAAGAACACAATACCATTTACAATAGGCAACCACAGATTAAGATACTTCAAATTAAACCTTCCCAGAGAGACAAAAGACCTTATGAAGAAAACTACAAAACACTACTATGAGAAACAGTAACAGACCTGAATAAATGGAAAAAATGTTCCCTGTTCATGGATAGAAAGACTAAGTATAGTGACAATGACAACTGTGCCAATAGCAATGTATCTGTTCAATACAATTCCAAGAAAGAGACCAAATTAATTTTTTAAAGAGATAGGGAAATTGGCAAGTTTATTTGTAGAAGTAAGAGACTCTGAATAAGCAAAGTACTTCTGAAAAAAAAAAGTGAGCTCTCCTTGATCTCAAAGCCTATACAAGCTGTCATAACCAAAACAGCAGGATACTGGTACAATATCAGACACAAAGACCAAAGGAACAGAATTGAAAACCAAGAAATTAACCGATCTACCTATGGCCAACTGGTATTTAACAAGGACACAAAACCTATCAAATGGTAAACAAAACTTCTTCAACAAATGATGCTGGCAAAATTAGACTTCTATGTGGCTGACTCTGAGAAGAATCGGAATCCCAGAATACTTGACTGTACTTACACGAAACCTATACTTGAACCAGGAGGCAGTCATCAGAACAGAGCAAGGAAACACTGCATGGTTCAAAATTGAGAAGGGTGTGTGTCAAAGATGTATCCTATCTTCATATCTTTTCAATCTATATGAAGAACAGATTATCCGGGAGGCTGGGCTCTATGAAGAGAAGTGTGGCATCAGGATTGGAGGTAGACTCATCAACAATCTACATTATGCAGATGACACAACCCTGCTTGCTGAAATGGGGGAGGACCTGAAGTGCTTGCTGCAGAAGTCAAGAACTGCAGTCTTCAATATGGATTGTAGCTCAACATCAAGAAACAAAGGTTCTCACCACTGGGCCAGTTGGAAGCATCATGATGGATAGTGAAGAGATTGAGATTGTAAACAGTTTTAGTTTGCTTGGATCCATGATCAACACTCCTGACACCAGCAGCCAGGAGATTAAAAGACAAATTGCATTGGGAAAGACTGCTGTCAGAGACTTCTCCAAAGTACTGAAGAGCAACAATGTCAGTCTGGAGACTAACACAGGCCATAGTCTTTGCAATTACTTGCTATGTATCAAAGAGCTGGAAAATTACTAGGGACGATAGAAAGAGAGTAGATGCCTTTGAGCTGTGGTGATGGAGAAGAGTATTGAATATACCATGAACTGCTAGGAGAACAAACAAGTTTGTCCTGAGAGGGTGAAGCGAGGCTGCTCCAGGCTTCTCCTTGGAGGCAAAGATTCTGAAGTTTCGTCTGACATACTTTGGACATGTTGCAAGTCAGGATCAGCCCTTAGAGAGGGATGTTATGCTTGGGAGGGTGAAAGGAGAGCAGAAGAGAGGAAGACTCTTGATGAGATGGACTGATTCAGTGAGTAGGGTAATGAGGATAGGTGTGTCAGAGACAATACAATTGGCAAGGGATAGAGCAGAGTTTAGGGCTGATGTACTTGGGGTCACTATGAGTCGCAGGTGACTTGATGGTGCATAACTACAACAACATCAACAACAATGTGAAGAAAGCTGAAGCAAGACCCACGTCTCACCCATACTCAAAAATCAACTCAAGGGGGTAAATTTCTAAACTATAAATATCATAAAAGAGAAAATGAGAACAAACTTAGAAAGTCTCGTCTATGTTGTAAATAGGCTGGCAAATACAGCAAGAAATGCACAAATAGGAGAGGATAATGTCGATGAATGGGGTCTTCTGCAGATTAAGTCGTCATGTGCAGGAAAAACTTTTACTGATAGGGTGCAAAGAAAACCTACTGACTGGGAAAAAACATTTGGCAATAGAAGGCCTCTGAAAACCCTATGTACAATAGAACACATGTAGAAAGAAGGAAAGGGCAACTGAGTATGAAAATACAAAGGAAGCGGAACAGTTGTAAGCAGACACTAGTGACTGGAACATGGAATGTGAGAACAATGAATGTAGGAAAAATAGATGTTGTTAAGAAAGAAATGGAACACATAAAAATTGACATACTAGGCATTGGTGAGATGAGATGGACTGGCATGGGGCATTTTGAGTC
>NW_006399758.1:2318729-2329786 GCF_000299155.1 Elephantulus edwardii | reverse complement strand
TAATGTGTTATATCAGTGACTTGCATAGTTAATAAAATAAACTTAAATATCTTTCTGGAATTCTGTGGTTATTATACAACTTCAAGCACTCTATAGGACAAAATGATCTTGTGACCCACAGGATTTTCACTGAGTAATTTTCAGAAGTTGCTCAATGGATTCTTCTTTTTAATCTTAGTCTGGAAACTCTGCTGATGCTTTTCTTTATTTATTAAAACTTTTATTGTTCGTTTTTTGTTTTTTTTAAAATGAGAACCAACACATAGCTGGCTCTCCAAATGAGTAATTGAGCTTATAAGTTTCATGGGAGAAGACTGTCATCCACTTTCCCAAATAATTGCTGGTGGATTTTAACTGTCAGAAAGGAGTGGACTTTGGGTTAGCAGTGCAACTCCCTAGGACTATGCCAAGTTTCTTCTTACTTTTTGCCTGGCAACTCCCACTACACATTTAAGACTTAAACTGAAGTATTATCACAACGATATCTGTCCTGAATGCTAAGATAATTGAATGTTCTTTTGAGTGTCCTTCCTTCCAAGGTCTTCTGCTTCTATCATTAGACTCATCACTTTGCATTAAAATTATTTTTTTACACATTATCTTGTTCTAGGAGGCTTAGAAGGAGCTTAATAAATATTTCTGGAGGACAGAGCCCCAGACCCAAGAGAAAAATGGATGAGGGAATCTGAAGGCAATTGTTGTTAGGTGTGGAGTTTGTTCGAGCTTGTAGAAGTACATTTCAGAATGAACTACTATTTGGAGAACTTTGGTGACCTAATGTGTGAGGAATTATACTGCCAACTCAAAGGCATATAGTATAGATACACCATCTGCTAAATGGGAGAAAGCTGGGTAATCTCTCCTGGGCAATTTACAGCTTCTGGACACCTCCTAGAATATCAGCTATGAATCAGTTATGACTCAAAGCCACCTCACTGCCGTGAGTAGCAGCAGCAGCAGTAGTATAGTAGTAGTAATAATAGTAGTAGTAGTAATATCTCTTGAATAAATTGGAATTGAAAAGTTTATTGCAAAAATAGCAGATTCGGACTATAGTTTACAACTCTAATCAGAATGTTAAAAAATGCTGGTTGGTTCTTCTATCTGTATATAACAAATGTGAGTAGGGAGAAATTAGCTAAAGAAGAAACTGTCCCATTTTCAGTCATCTTTAGAAACAATAGAGAGGAGCCAGAACTAGCTGGGCTCAAAAATAGAACTATTTTTCATTTGTTTTCAAGCAAAAAAAAAGTTAGGTTTTTAAAAACTCATATTTTGGAAAAAGAAATACATACATACATACATAACTAAAAGATGGAATTTATCAATAAGTATGAAAAGACATCAAAGAAACAACACTTGAATTGAAATGCAAATAAAATAGAAATGGAATTACAGAAACAACTGACTGTAGGAATGCTGACTCTGACCTGATTTGAAAGGCTCTTGAATTGCAAGCAGTGTTGAATGAAGGTAAGTTTATCCCTGTGAGGAAAGTTGTGATGAAGATGATGAACATGTCGCAGAGGAGGTGCTGTTCATGAAACAGCCCACATTAAAGAATGCTCACAGATATTTTATGACATCAAAAACACAAAGAAGAAAATGTTGAAAGTGAAGAAAACTTAGAAAGCAGTACAACAGTTCATCAAAGAATAGAAAAGATACTCTATTTTAAATGAAATGACAAGAAGGCAACAAGCTACTCTGGATAAGATAAAAAAATTTATTTGCATATAATCATTCAAGTACATCGTGTTTTGTACCTACACTTTATGTTTTATATGATTATTCATTATATATTATACTTTATATAATTACTATTGCTTTATGCCTATCATCACCCCATCTTTTCAAGATGTTCGCAGGGAAATAAGATTTTTTTTGTTGTTGTTGACTAATTTTTTTTCACTCATACATTAAAAAGATATCATTTTCACTCTGAATTTATAATATATAAATGTATTTATAAATGTAGACATTGTTTTAGTTGTATATTTATAATGTATAAGTGTATTTAGAAATATATAAATGACACATTCATAACCAACAATGTTTAATTTTTAATGTTTTAACAAAAAAATTTGAAAAGTCAGCCATCGTTTTCTCCAGTAATCAAGATTGCTTTGCAGCCTCTCTTCCATATTTCTTTTCAAGAAGGGAGGTATGTTGCTTTGGAGATGTCACTTTCTAATAAATCTATCTTTACTTTTTTTACCTTCAAAAAAAGGAAAGATTGCTTCCTCTAATTGCACAGTTTTGATCACACATCCTGGTGCAAAATGTACAAGAGCATGGATGAAGTTCCCAGACACAAAACTAAGGGAAGATACTAGGCACACAAAAAGTGCCTACTTTATAATTCTGTTTCTGTCTTTTTGTGACCCATTGAGTCAGAACTGACAACAGTGGGTTTTCAGAGGCAGTAAGTCACAGTAGAGGAGATTTCTCCTCTTTCTCTCACAGAGCAGCTGGTGGATTTAAACTGCATGCTAAGCCACCAGGGCTTCTGCAAAAAAGGACAAAACTAATCTGTGGAGAAAAAAGCCCAAATAGTGACTCCCTAAGGGGTCCAAGGGTAGTGTGAGAGTCCATGAAGAGTCCCCTTGAAGTGCTGGGAATGCATTTTAGATCTACTGCTGTGTTAGTTACAGGTATGTATGTATTTATAAAAATTCACCAAGCTTGTGCACTTAAAGTCTGTTGAGTTTTGTTTTCTCAAAAAATTTATCATCATTGGGGTGTAAGTTTACATAGCAAGTTATTTTTCTCATTCAATTTGTGCACACGCTGTTTTGTGATATTATTTACCATCCCTCAGCACAACGGTACTTTTTCCACTTCCTATCTGGGTTCTGCATTTCTATTTGCCTGTCTTTCCTGCCTCTTCCTGTCTTCTGAACTTTGTTTTTGGGCAAACACTGCACCTTTGGTCTCTGTATGGCTGACTGTTCTGAGAAGCACATTCTTCAGTACCATCAGTGTTCACTTACTGTCTGGCTGAAAAGTGAGCTCCGAAAGTGAGCTCTGTTCTAGGTTTGAAGTGTGTCTAAGGGTTTAGTCTTTATAAGACCATTATACCGGGCCTTTTGGTGATTTTGAATTTTGTCCTAAATAATTTTTTTTTTCACCTACTCTGTCCAGAAACTTCTTCTGTGATTCCAATTAGAAAGGGCCCCATCTCATTCTCTAGTCTCAGGCTAGTGAACATTGTGACTCATTTTATATGTTATGCCTATAGATTATTTCTCCTTGAGTATTTCATTGTCTTTACACTTCATCCTGGATGAGTATTTGCAAGCTTTTAGGACCTAAGGTGCTACTACTCATCAAGTAGGATGTGCATTGTCTTTATGAATTATAGTTCAAAACCCTTAAGCCCAGTGAGTGACTCAATCCCTCAAGGTGTTGATTATGGCTAAGAAGTTTACATAACTTTTTATTTGACAGCACATACAAATACATATGTAGAAAATCCTCTGCCAAACTCAGATATACTCATATGTACTCAAGGGTGTATATCTTAAAACTATCCTATTTATATGTCCACTTATGTATGCACTTGTAAATTATTTGCTCTGACTGTATTGCAAGATTATGTGTGTAATGGTATTTGCTGATGTTGGTTCTGCTCCCAGTGGCTTTCTTTGCCTTGATCTTGTTGTGCTCATCTCTCCTTTCTTCTTCTTTGCCCTTTCTCTGGGGTATAGTCCATAGGGAGTTGCATTGCTATCCCAAAGGTCACACTTTCCTGGTAGTTCAAATTCACCAGCAGCTTTCAGATAGTTCTCTGTTAATGTTCTATTCCAGTCATTTTTTTTATAATCTTTAGCAAGATTTTGCTTGCATGTAATATTAGTGATATTGTTTGACATTCTGTCATATCGTCTTTTTTGGAGGATAGGAATAAATATGAATCTCTTCCAGTCGATTGGCCAAGTAGTTGTCCTCCAGATTTCTAGGCACAACCTGGGGAGCATGTCCAGGGCAGCATCTGCTTGTTGAAATATGTCAATTAGTATGCTGTCAATTCCTGGGACCTTGTTTTTTGTCAATTCTTTCAGAGCAGTTTGAACTTACTCCTTTGTCACCATGTTGTTTCATTAAATTTTCTGTGTCAGCCAGTTCTTTTTGGTACAATGACTATGTGTACTCCTTCTCTCTTCTTTTAATGCTTCCTGGATCATTTAATATTCTGCCCATAGCATCCTTATATATTGCAGCTTGAATTTGTTCTTCAGTTCCTCCAGCTTAAAAAAGAATGCCAAGTGAGTTTGGCCCTTTTGCTTTTCTGACCTCTCCTCTTTGTACATTTCATTATAATACTTCGCCTTCCTACGCACCCCTTTGAAATCTTCTGTTCAGCTCCTTAACGTCTTGATTTCTTCCCTTTGATTTGGTTTCTCAGTGTTCTAGTGCAATATTCAGAGTCTCTTCTGACATTCATCTTGGTCTTTTCTTCCTTCTGTCTTTATAAAGATCTTTCATATTCTTCCTAAATGATACTCTTGATATCCTCCCACAGCTCATCCTATCTTCATTCATTAGTGTTCAAGACCTCAAATCTGTTCTTGAGATAGTTTTCCATTTCAGGTGGGATGGACTCAAGGCCAAATTTTGATTCTTGTGGATTTTATTTAATCAACTCATGGCTGATCCTCCAGCTAGTTTTCAGAAGCTATAAAACACAGAAGAAGAGATTGCCCATCTTTCTCTTGTGGTGTAGTTGCTGGATTTAAACCACCTACCTTTAGGTTGCATCTATCAGGATGGATGACGAAGAGATTGAGAGTGTTCACAGCTTCAGTTTGCTCGGCTCCACAGTCAACACCCTTGGCACCAGCAGTCAGGAAATAAAAAAGCGTATCGCGATGGGAAAGTCTGCTGTTAGGGACCTCTCTAAGGTACTCAGGAGCAACAGTGTCTCTCTGGAGACTAAGGTGCGCCTGATACAGGCCATGGTATTTGCAATCGCTTGTTATGCATCAGAGAGTTGGACAATGACTAGGGAGGACAGAAGGAGAGTGGATGCTTTTGAGCTGTGGTGCTGGAGAAGAGTACTGAATGTACCGTGGACTGCCAGGAAAACGAACAGATTTATCTTGGAGAGGATTAAACCAAGCTACTCCTTGGAGGCAAGGATTCTGGGGCTTCGTCTGACATACTTTGGACATGTTGCCAGGAGGGACGGGTCCTTGGAGAGGGACATCATGCTTGGGAGGGTGGAGGGACAGCGCAGGAGGGGAAGACCCTCTATGAGATGGATTGATTCTGTGACTGGGGTAATCGGGATGGGTGTGTCAGAGGCGGTGCGGTTGGCGCAGGATAGAGCAGGGTTTAGAGCTGTTGTGCATAGGGTCGCTATGAGTCAGAAACGACTCGATGGCACATAACAACAACAACAACAACCTTTAGGTTGGCAGCACAACTCCCTACAACTAGGGCACCGAAGTTCCATTTTATAGTTTTAGAATTTATGCTTAAGTCTTTGATCACTCTTAAGTTGGTTGGTTGGTTTTTTTCAATATAGCGTAACGTATGGATCCTGCTTCATTTTTCTGCAGATAGATGTCCAGTTTTACCAGCACCTTTTATTAGATTAAATTTTCCCCATTCAATTGATTTGAGGCCTTTGTCAAGACCAATAATCCATTAGTGGATGGAAAACAATAAGTGTTAGTGAGGTATGCAGGAAGACAGGACCTCTTATATACTGCTGGTGGAGTTGTAAAAGAGTACAACCACTGTGGAGAATGACAAGTTCTTCTTTCAAAAGGTAAAAATAGAGATGCTATATATAATCCAGAAATCCCTCTGTGGTGTTGCTGTGTACTAGTCTACAAGTCACGTATATCTGACAGATGTAAGAGTCATGATACGATGCACACCCATGTTCATCACAGTGGTGTTCACAATCGTAAAGAGACAGAAGCAACCTAAGTGTTCAACAACAGAGGAATAGACAATCAAACTATGACACATACACCGTTGAATACTATTTAACATTAAAAAAAAAAAAGATTAGGAAAAAACCTCTCAATCTCATCGTTCTTGACTCAAAACTTGTTCACAGCTGACTCTCCATTGAGTTTCCAAGGGTTTAAATCCCATGGGAAAAGAAGATTGCCATAAGATGCTTTGTGATGTTATTGTTATTTGGCAAGAAACCAAAGAGAATTGATTTTCTAGAATGAATGAAAGAATCACCTTGGAAGTAGATCTCTTTTCTAGCCATGCTAGTTGCTGCCTCTTGGGTCAGAAATGATTCTTTCTTGAAATCATGATGTGCAAACATTGTTAGCAAAATAAACTCCTTGTTTAAAGACAATAAGTTTAGAATAATTTATTATGCTTCCATAAGTATCCAGGACAATTTCTATGCTAAATTAATGAGTTAATCTAAAGTGTTTTATTTCCTTATTCACTTGAATTGTTAGTTGTACAAGTTTGAGACCTCTTTGATCGTATGACTTTGGTCAATAGAGCGTAGCAAAAGTGATAATGTCTCAGTTCTGAGCCAACATTCAGGAGATTTGTGTGTTTCTTGGAAGGTTCTCAGAAGCTTTGAGCTTGAAGAGAAGAATCATCCCAGCTGCCTCCACTTCCAAATGACCCTCTAGCTGGTCACTGATTTTTAAGAAAGCTTAGTCGAAATCAGTTGAGTACAGACTGAAATAATTGCCTATCTGGGTCTTGTCTAACTTGCCAACTCACAAAACCATGGATTGAAAAATGGTTGTTGCTGATGTTTAAGCTGTAAGTTTTAAAATGGCTTATTAAACAATAATAACTAACTGACAAAATATTCTAGTTGATTTTCCTGTAATCAAGAAGTGGAGAAATATTGACTGATTTATCCAAATTTAAAGAATTTATTTACTTTTATTTATTTATACATTTAAGAATTATATAAACAACTAAAATTATCTCCTAATGTTTAGGATTTCTCTAGGTGTTAAGACCTAATGAGAACACAGCAACATTTCTATGACTTGCCTGCCAAAAATGCAAGTATGAATTGAAGGGCATTCTTTAAAAGAGTCAAAGTAAAACATTTACAGTAGATAAGGCATAAGTAGACATAAAAACTGAAACTATGTGAGAAGGTGAACCTATAAGTATATGGAGGTCTGGCAGAGGATCTTTCAACATGTGTTTGCATGTTCTGTAAACATATGCAAAGTTATTGTTGAGCACAGGAGGCAAAGTTCAGACAACTTCTTGGCCTTGACCAAATACATTAAAAGAATAAATCACTGGGCCTAAGGACTTAGGGCCATAGACTTAGGGGGCCAACTAGGTCAGTTGGCATAATGCAGTTGAAAAACAAAATTCTCTACATCTTACTTCAATGAGTTATTGCTGTGTACCATCAAGTTACAACCAACTCCTAACTGACTCTCCTGCGTGTTTTCAGAGGCAGCAGATCATAAGGGAGATTGCCCATCTTTTACCCCATCTTTTTTCAAGCAGAAGCTGGTGAATTCGCGCCTTGTGCCTTTGGGTTGGCAGCACAATTCCTTATGACTAAGCCACCAAAGCTCCATCTTCAATGAATAGTGACTGGGATTTTAAAAGCTGTGAGCAGCCAACTAAAATGCAACTACTGGTCTATCCTTATATGGGGCTAAGATAAAGAAAAACAGTGGGGAAAATTGAAGATGCCAGGAAACAATTATTCAAAGGATCACACTAACCACAGCCTCCATTCCCCAGAGAACAGAAGAACTAGATGGTGCTCAGCTACCATTATCAATCCCTCTGATCAAGATCATGATACAAAGCCGTGAACAGAGATGGGGGGCAGGGAAAATGTAGAACAAAATTAAAAATAATGAAAAAGACAAGACATATTGATTGGACAAAGACTAGTTGAATCCCTTAATATATACCCCTGAGACACCCATCAAGCCCGGAACTGAGCCCAAACCTGGGATTAACTTTCACTTAAACAATAGATGCATGTATAAAGTGAATCATAACATATCCTTACAATTAATTATACAAAATCCGGAAGGCACCATTGGCCACAAAACAAAACTCTGAAACCAAGAAGGCAGGAAAGAATTAATGGAAATGAGGAACCCAAGAAAGAAAGAGGAAGGGTGCTGTTACGTTGAGAGCTTGCAACCAATGTCATGAAACAAATTGCGTACACCGTGTTGAATGGAAATGAATTTACTCTGTAAATGTAACATCCGTGCTACAATTTTTTTAAAAGTGGGAAGGTCATATAAGACAAAGACTGACTGAGGAACCATTCCAATTTGAAGGAGAATACAGAGACACGGCAACAAAGTGCAAGGCATAATTCTGGACACATTGTTGAATACCTAAATTACATGAGACAGTGACCATCTTTCCCTCCAGGGAACACCGGGGCTGCACTTTCTCCAGGATGTGTTTGTTTGTTTGTTTTGGCACTCCATGGGATGCTCATTACTCTTCTCCGGCACCACAATTCAGGGGCAACAATTCTTTTACTGTAAACCTTAGTCATTGTCCAAATTTAAGAAGCAACTAAAAAGACTATGGCTTGTCAGGGACAGTTTAGTCATGATTATTTTCCCCTTGATTTACATAAAATCATTCATATATGTATTGTGTTTTTTCATGTACATTGTTTTAAACACAATCATTCATGTACATTGTGTTTCATTCATATACATTATGGTTTATGAAATGAATATTGACAAAAAAGAACAAAAACCGTTGAGACAATGGACAAAATATAAGCTGAGTCTGTGTATTGAGTGGTAGTAAAGTGTTGTTAGATGTTCTCGAGTAGAGCAGGACTCACAGCGACCCTATGAACAAAAGATCTGAACCCTGCTCTGTCCTATGCCATTCTCACACTTCCTGACACACAAGAGTCCACTGCAACAGTCACTATGTCAATCTACATGGCTGAGGATCTTCTTCTCCTTCGCCCATCCTTCACCCTTCACAGTATCATGTCCTTCTCCAAGGAATAACATAATATGTCCAAAGGATGTGAGGTGAAGCCTCATCATTATTGCCTCCAAAAAGCACTCTGACTGACCCTTCTCCAAGACATATCTATTTGTTCTCTTTGCCGTCCATGGAATATTCTCTTTTCCAGCACTACAGTTCAAAGGTGTCAATTATTTTTCTGTCATCTTTATTCACTGTCCAGCTTTCAGATGCATAGCAAGAAATTGGAAAGACTGTGGCTTGAATCAGAAGCATCTTAGTCCCAAACTGACATCACTACTCCTCAATAATTTGGAAAGGTCCCTAACTGCAGACTTTTCCAGTGCAATGCATCTCCTTATTTCTTGACTGCTGGTTCCAAGGGTGTTATGTGAATCTAAGCAAGATGTTGTTGACTGTTTCAAGCTCCTCTCCATCTATCAAGACAATGCCTATTGGTCCAGTGGTAACAATCTTTGTTTTCCTGACATTGAGATACAATCCAAACTGAAGTCTGCATTCCTTGATCTTCTGCAACAAGTGCATCATATTCTCCTCATTTTCAGCAAACAAGGTTGTTTCATCTGCAGAATACAGGTTATTGATGAGTCTCTCTCCAATCCCGATGCCACATTCCTCCTCACAGAGTCTAGCTTCTCAGATAATTTGCTCAGCATAGAGATTGAATAGGTATATAGAGAGAATATAATCCCTTCCCAATTCCAAACCATGCAGTGCTCCCCTGCTCTGTTAGCACAACAGCCTCCTGGTCCGGGCATATGTTCCACATGAGCACAATCAAGTGCTCTGGGATTCCCATTCTTCTCAATGTCAGCTACAACTTGTCATGATCCACGCAGTCAAATGCCTTTGCATAGTCAATAAAGCACAAATAGACATTCTTCTGGTATTCCTTACTTTCAGTCAGGATCCATCTAATATCAGTAATGATTTCCCTGGTGCCACAGCCTCTCCTAAATCCTGCTTGAAATTCTGACAGTTACTTATCTATGTACTGTTTCAGCTGTTGATTTTATTTTTAAATTTTTTTACTACTTTATTTACAAAATTCTAATACATGGTTTTCAAGAACAAATTCAATTTCCCTCACCTCCGACCATCAAATTGCCCAACCCCATGACTAATCTCCCCCTCCCCCTGCACGTCCTCATTCCTCTGCTTCCAAACTTTCCCACCCCTCTTGTATCCTTATACTCGTTCTACAATACAATATTTATCCTTGTGAGACTGAGTTAGTTCACTCAGCATAATGCTCTCCAGTCCCTCCCAAATTAGGTAATAATTTACAAACTCATTGCTCCTGTGTGCTGCATAGTATTCCATTGTGTAAATGTACCGTAATTTCTCAGTCTATTAATTTGTGGTTGGATATTTGGGCTATTTCCATGTTCTTGCAATGGTGAATAATGGTGCTATGAACACTGGTGTACCAATCTCAGTTTGTGCCTTAGTTCTCATTTTCTCAGGGTACATTCCAAGTAATGGAATAGCTGGGTCATATCTTCAGCAGTATTTTGCTTGCATATGGTATCAGTGATATTGTTCTATTATTTCCACATTTAGTTGGGTCACCTTTCTTGGGAATGGGAAGAAATATGGACCTCTTCCAATCCATTGGCCAGACAGCTGTCCTCCAAATTTCCTGACATAGATTGGTGATATGATCTTGAATCAATTCCATCTAAATTTCATGATCATCTTAAGAACAGGTTTGAGGTATTGAACACCTATGGTGGAAGATCACATGAGGTGTGTGATGGTGTCAAGGATATCATCCACGAAGAAAGAAAAATGTCATTACAAAAACAGAGGAGAAAGAAAAAAAATTGAAATGGATGTCAGAAGAGACTCTAAAGATAGCACTGGAGCATCGAGAAGCCAAAAACTAAAGAAGAATATGTCAAAGTGAAAGAGCTGAACAGATTATTTCAAAGAGCAGCTAGGAAAGACAAAGCAAGTGTTATAATGGAATGTACAGAGAGCTGGAATTGGAGAAGAGAAAAAGAAGAACTTGCTCTGAATTTCACAAGCAGAAAGAACTGAAAAACAAATTTCAACTTTGTGTCATGATATTGAAAGATGCTATGGGCAACGTATTGAAC
>NW_006399758.1:2277527-2316900 GCF_000299155.1 Elephantulus edwardii | reverse complement strand
GTCGCAAAGGACTCGTTGGCACATAACAACAACAACTACCATATGAACAGGAGCCAATGGCAACAAAGAAGAAAGTAGAAGCTGCATTGAAAGTATTGGCAGAAAATAAGTCCCCAGGAATCGAAGGGATACCAATTGACTTGTTTCAACTAACAGATGCAGCCTTGGATGCACTCACCAGTCTATGCCAGGAAATTTGGAGGACAGCTGTTTGGCCAACGGTAGAAATGTGCTGGTGTTAATATACCAATTTTACGAATAGTGTCATCATTAATGTAGGAGCATGCCTTTGCCTGCAGTTGTAGCTATTGGAACATATTATAAATAATTTCATTTTAAAGGTTCAAAGAAGAAGAAAACATTAAAATAACGTTATGGTGTGTAAAGCAGTTCTAGCCCCATCAAACAACAAAGAGCAGAAATTTGATCTGATAATCTGAATTACGGCACCAAAAAAGGCTGACTTGGAATGATGCTGTGGTCAGTAAAAGAGTTTTGCTGCCAACTCAAAGCATTACCTCTCTGATGTTTCAAATCTACTGGTTTCTCCATAGGAGAACAATGAACTATCACATTTCATATGATTTACAGCCTTGGAAAACCTACTGGTGAATTAGCTAAAAGTTGGTTCTGACTCCTTGGTAAGTATTTGAGTAATCTTATGGCCTAAAATGAGAAAAAAATATTTGCACATTAACCTAAGATACCTAGCCTATTTTGCAATAATGCAGATAAAGCACAGTGAAATGCTTACATATAATAATATCATGCTAAGTATTTAAATGTTTAAAATCACTTCATGGTCATCTAACATTTAATATAGTTGCTACAAACTGCTGTTTTGAATATAAATTCTACACATACCATGTTTTCACATAAATAATATGAACGCTATACAATTATTTTTTCAATTCATGTTACCTCCTCACATTGTTGAATACTGTGTACATTATTAATGTATATCTTATTTACATTGTATATTATGTGAGGTAAAATATAAAATAAGAAAAAGAAAACAGTTATTATTTGGTGTGCTTTTTAGAATTCCCTATGGATTTTCACATTGGTATTATAATACTATATTATTATATTCTACCCATTTTATTTAAAATGTAACTGGTTTAAAACTTAAGTTGGGCTTTTTAGAAAATGTTTCCTATATGAAAAGTGGTACAAAAGTATTAGAATGAAAAGAACATGTTGTTTGTACCATTGGGGCAGAACTGACCCGTAACTCACTCTCCAGTGAGTTTTCAGAGGCAGTTAATCGCATGGGGAAGAGATTGACCATCTTTCTCCCATGGAGTGGCTGGTGAATTCAAATCACAGTGCAATAAAATTTCAGAGGCATTCTAATGTGAAAAATGTTAACTATGAAGAATGCCGATTTTGCTTGTGTATTACAAAGCTACAGTTATTTCAATTATAAGTCTTAACAAAGTTTGGGAAGACAATAGATTAATGCTCAAGTATAAGAAATTATATTTTGAATACATAGAGCAAGGAAACACTGCATGGTTCAAAATCAGGAAGGGATTGTTTCAGGAATGCATCCTGTCCCTGTATATTTTCAATCTATATGCAGAACAGATCATTCGGAAAGCAAGGCTTTATAAGGAGGAGTGTGGCATCAAGATTGGAGGAAGACTAACAACCTACAATATGCAGATGACACAACCTTGCTTGCTTAAACTGAAGAAGACCTGAAGCACTTGCAGCAAAAGGTCAAGGACTGTAGTCTTCAACATGGATCGAAGCTCAACATCAAGAAGACAAAGATTCTCACCACTGGGCCTATTGGCAGCACCATAATAGATGGAGAAGAGATTGAGGTTCTTGACAGTTACAGCTGAAAAGCAATGGTGTCAGTCTAGATACAAAGATGTGCTTAATCCAGGCCATGGTTTTCTCAATTACTTTTTTTGCTTCAGAGAGTTGGACAATGACTAAGGATGACAGAAGAAGAATCAATGCCTTTGAGTTGTGGTGCTGGAGAAGAGTCTTAAACATACCATGAACTGCCAAGAAAACAAATAGGTCTGTCTTGGAGAGGGTGAAACTAAGTCTTTCCTTGGAGGCTAGGATTTTGAAGCTCTACCTCACGTACTTTGAACACATGGCCAGGAGGGATCGTCCTTTGAAAAGGACATCATGCTCAGAAAGGTGGACGGACAGTGCAGGAGAGGGAGACCCTGGATAAGATGGATTAATACAGTAACTGGGACAATCGGGGTTGGTGTGTCAGAATTAGTGAGACTGGCTCAGGACACTGAAGGGTTTAGAGCTGCTGTACATAGGGGTCACTATACATCACAGGCTACTCAGTGGCATATAACAACAGTAGCACACAATGACAGGTTTGGAAGCAGTAGTGACATCCACTTCCTAAATAATATTCCTCAGGAAACTCAATGAACTTTGATCTATGAACTGTTGATATTTATAGAGGAGCTTCAGGACTTTTGTTTATGGAGTTGCCAGGTGTCGTGCTTGACTCAGAGGTAATCAATAACAACAACAACAACAACAACAACAACATATTATGTTCAGCAAATAAATTAGATTACTGGATAGTGATTGGAAATACTGCTTAGATCTATACATCATTATCAACATTAATCCCAGGGATAGGATTCTAAATTTTTAAAATAGAGAAAACCTTTTAAAAACTTCACCTATGTTCTGATGTATACTGGAACATCATTTTTAAAAATTTTGCCCCATAATTTTATTTTCTTTTTTAGCTCTTCATTTATTTTATTTTTTTTACATGTTCAGAAGGTTTACAAAGAGATTCCTTTCATTCATTCATTCATTCATTCATTCATTCACATTTTCCTGCCTTCTCAAATTCCCCTTGTAATGCTTGTCCTGATCCAGGCTATCAATTGTCATATACATGGTGTTTAATTGTCCCTTCCTTTCAGATTGTCCTTTCTTTTTTCCCATTCGAGTACATTATCTATCCATCCCCCCCCACGCTCTTACCCCTTTTTACCTTGCAAAACACTATACAACAGGGAATTTTATTTTTTTATTGTTGATTAATATGCATGTACTATATTTTATGTATGTATTCATCTGTTGATGGGCTTTCTTTGTTTTTGGTTTTTTTAAATTTAGGTTGTTTATTTTTCATTTCAATGAACAACTACAGAGATTTTGGGATTCCATTCATTCATTGTTGCACCCTTCTCCCCGCACAAACCCCTCCCCCCATTTGCTCCTCTCCTTGAAAAACAAAAGAAAAACTCCCTCAATGGTACACAATCCCCCCCCCCGCACCTCCCCAAACCCCACCCCCTACCCCCAAATAGAATCCACTCTGCAATCCTCATTGCATACTGCTACGATAAAAATAATGCCCTAAAATATAACACTTTTAGACTATTCTCTCCCCCATAGACTTCAGTGCCGTAAACATATTTCATCCAGTGTTTCTCAGTCTTAACCCCACCCCAATGGCTTTCTTTGTTTTTATCATGGAAAAAATAACTTTCTTAGTCGTAAAAGAGAAGACAATCATAACTCAGAAGCACTATAATGTGGTTGTTGTTGCTGTGTGCTATTGAGCTAATTCCAGCTCACATTGGCCCCAAATGACAAGGAGAACTACCTCCTTCTGCAGAAGCAGATTGCTAAGTCTTTCTCCCAAAAAGTTGCTGGACAAATTCAAACCATTTTTACCCAGTAACTGAATGCTTAACCATTGTGCCACCAGTGTTCCTTCTGAGCTACCAAAAGCCTATATAAAATTGTTATTTTTGTTGTTGTTGTTGCTATGTGCTATCGAGTCACCTGTGATGCATAGTGACCCTATATAAAACAGCCTAAACCATGCTCTATCCTGTGCCTATCGTATTGTCTCTGACACACCTGCCCCCAGTACCCAAGTCACTGAAGCAACCCATCTCATCGAGGGTCTTCCTCTCCTGCACTGTCCACACTCACAAGCATGACGCCCTTCTCCAAGGACTGGTCCCTCCTTGCAACATGCCCAAAGTATGTCAGACAAAGCTTCAGAATCCTTGCCTCCAAGGAGCAGCCTGGTCTCACCATCTCTAGGATGAACCTGTTTGTTCTCCTAGCAGTCTCGGTATATTCAATACTCTTCTCCAGCACCACAACTCAAAGGCATCAATTCTCCTTCTATCATCCCTAGTCATTGTCCAGCTTTCTGATGCATAGCAAGTAATTGCAAAGACCATGGCCTTGATCAAGTGCACCTTAGTCTTCAAAATGACATCGTTGCTCTTCAGTATTTTAGAGAGGTCTCTGACAGCAAATTTACCCAATGCAATTTGTCTTTTCATTTCCTGGCTACAGGAAACCAAGAGTGTTGATATTGGAGCCCAGCAAACTAAAGAGAAAGTAATTTTAAAAAAGAATAATTCACGTTAATAGTAAAGCAACAATAAGTGTGAGGTCACTGGGCCCCCTCCACTTAGCTTAGCCCGCTGGCATCATCTCTGCCACTAATTAACATCATGTGCTTCAGAATAAAGCTACGCTCCACAATGTTTTCAGTAGCTCATTTCTCTAAAGCAGATTGCCAGAAATTTCTCCCATAGTGATTTTGAGTTGTCTTAACCACCAGCCTTCCAGACAGCAGTTGCAAGCATTAACTGACTTGTTGTTGTTGCTATTGTGTGCTGTTGAATTGCAACTGACTCATAGCTGACCTTTCATTGGGTTTTCAGCAGTAGTAAATTGCACAGGAGGAGACTGCCTATCTTTCTTCTGTGGAGCAGTTGGTGGACTTGAACCATTTGTCTTCGGGTTGGCAGCACAATTTCTTAACCAGTAGGCCATCAAAGTTCTTACTGTCTGTATAAAACAGCCGACTTCTTTAGAAAATAATTTGACATGCTGGCTTAAGACTTGTTAATTCAAAATTTGATCTATTATACTTTGGAAATTCTCTAGTCTTTTTACATTATAAAAGGAATTAATTGTAACGTGGCTTATAATTGCAGTCAAATAGTGTCTGTATCTGGGGAGCAGCAAACTAAATGTTTAATTGATTAAAAAGCTATGATATGAATGCTTTGTATAATAACATTCATTCACTAAAATAACTTTTATGTTAGATAGATCTTGGCTGGAAGCAGAGGGTACCAGAGAAATGCCTGTCTGTGCTTCATTGACTATGCAAAGACATTTGACTGTGTGGATCACAACAAGCTGTGGTTGATTCTGAGAAGAATGGGAATCCCAGAACACTTGAGTGTGCATATGCAAAAACTATACTTAGACCAAGAGTCAGTTTTCAGAACAGAGCAAGGGAACACTGCACGACTCAAAATTGAGAAAGGTGTATGCCAGGGATATGTCCTATCTCCATAATTTTTGATCTATCTGTGGAACATATCATCTGGGAAGCTAGGCTCTATGCAGAGAAGTGTGGCACCAGGATTGTTGGAAGACTCATCAACAACCTGCAATATGCAGATGACACAATCTTGCTTGCTGAAACTGAGGAGAGCCTGAGGTATTTGCTGCAGAATGTTAAGGACTGTAGCCTTAAATAGGGATTGAAGTTCAACATCAAAAAAACAAAGATTCTCACCAACAGGCAGCTTGGCAGCATCATGATAGATAGTGAAGATATTGAGATTGTTGACAGCTTCAGTTTGCTTGGCTCCACAATCAATACTCTTGGTACCGGCAGCCAAGAAATCAAAAGACAAATTGCATTGGGGGAGTCTGCTGTCAGAGATGTCTCTCAAGCACTGAAAAGCAATAACATCAATCTGGAGACTAAACAGGCCATAGTCTTTGTAATTACTTGCTATACATTTGAAAGCTGAACAATGACTAGGAATTATAGAACGAGAATTGATTCCTTTGAGCTGTGATGCTGGAGAATAGTACTGAATAGACTGCAAGGAGAACAAACAGGTTCATCCTTGAGAGCATGAAACCAAAATGTTCCTTGGAGGCAAGGACTCTGAAGCTCCATCTGACATATTTTGGGCATGTTGCAAAGAGAGACAAGTCCTTAGAGAGGGACATCATGTTTTGAAGAGGGGGGGGCAGCACAAAAGAGGAAGACCTTGGATGAGATGGACTGACTCAGTAACTGGGGTAATGGGGGCAGGTGTGTCTGAAACAATGAGGTTGGCACAGGATAGAGCAGAGTTCAAATGTGTTGTACCTAGGGTTGTTATGAGTTGCAAGGGATTCAACGGCACATAAAAACAACAGCAAAATAATAATGATGATGATAAATGCTTGAAAAAAACCCTTAGAATACAAGGTTATACGCACTGTCAAGTTTAAGATCCAAGGCATACAGATAAACAGTGAAATTATTCAATAGAATATTAATCCTGAAATTAGAAGTAATGGGATGAAACAGAATTCTTTTAAAAAATGGTTAAAGTAAAAAAGAACGTAGAATTCGTTTATAATTAAAAGGATATAAAAAGAGAAAAGATGGTGCTGTAATGCTTTTAGTCAACCAGAAAATATTTCCCTGTATGACTATGTAATAAACACCACCAGAAGCCCCTTGAGTAGTCATATAGGTGCTCTGTAAAGTAAAACTGGAAGATCATAGACTTCTGTAAAAGCAAATACCGTACAAAGAGCTGATGACAACTTGAAATAATACTGAAGCCATGCACCAAGCTTCCCAGGGAGATTTTCCATACAGTCATGGCAGCTGTAACACTCTGTGACTCTTAATAAACACATCAAACACTCACTGGTCACCAAATAAGCCTGGGAGTTACACACTTTCATTTATCCCCTACATAAAGCATTTCTGTGTTTTCCAATTTGTTGTTAAGGTTAAGGTTACAGTATTTTTCCATCATAAAAGTGATCTTGGAAGAAAAGAAGGAAATCAGCAGTCCCCATGCAGTGAGCAGAAGAAATCAAGTAGAAATAGCAGCTTTCTCCGCCACCCCCACTTCCCAAAGATGATTGAGAAAGTTCAAATTGGATGCGTGTAGGTGGTATCAAGGAGGTATCTTGGTGATAACCTCTTCACTGGTAGTTATTGGCACTTCTTAGAGCACGGAATGTGTAAAGTGAATGTAATACAGTAGGGGGTAAACATCCATTTGGCTTTACAATTCTATCAGCAAAATGCCAAGGGAGAAGGAATATCATGTTCTCTGTGAATTGTGTTTTTGCAATTTGAGATTCAAGTTCAGGTTTCTTGACGCACTCCTGGGTATTGAATCTGAATTAATTATTGTGTCCAATGTCCTCCACCTAGCCCCTAAGTCAAGTGCAAACAAGTCAGCAGTGATCTCCCCGCCCCCAAGCCTCCTCAATAGAGATCAAATCAAAGGAGAGCACTGTGCATGTTAATATTCTAGCGGCAGGAATTTGTTTATTGAGAAGGACTAAAGACAGTCAGGTTGGCATAAATTGAAAGTTATTTGATACACCAGTATTTTCTAGTTTAATTCACACTTTCCAGCGTGGATTAAAACATCTCACAAAAGAATGTTGCTCTGCTCCTTGAAGAAGGTAGTTTCTTTTTATTTGCGTGTGTTTTGTTGTTGTTGTTTTAAACTGTAATAGCAATTAGCTGGGCACTCTGCAGGATGGGGCATTAAGGGATCACACCACGTTGCATGTTTTCAGATCTAATCACCATCTATTCTAATGAGCAGAGTGGGTCTTTGTGACAAGTCTGAGATTTTTCGTTCTCAAATAATGTCTCATGAAAGCAGGCAAATAAAGGGGAAAAAATAAGTCTAGGACTTTGTGGTTGCCGCTTTTACAAAAACTTGAAGAGATGGGCACCAGTGCTCTTGATATCTTTTTTTCCTGTCATGTTTTAAGTCCCCAATAAGTAATTATTGGGTTAGTGAGGGATTTTTTCTCACTTTTTTTCTCTCCTTGTCTTTTTCTGCTGGGTGTAATTTGTCTTTAAATCTATTCATGGTTTTTGAGGGACAAAACCCAGAACTACTTTTCTTGTTCTTTTTATTAGAACAGTAATAAAAAATTCTCTCTTCTTTAATAAAAGGTTTGACAGAATCCAGTAACTTTGTTAATCACCACTGAGGCGAGAAGGATGCCATATTGGGTTTAGTTGTCAGCAAGTATCCTAAAAATGAAAATTAGGACTAGTAAACAAAATACAAATAATCTTTATTAATAACAAAATTCCATCTGCAATAATAAAAATTTTCAAAGAGACTGTACAGTAGCATTGTTGGGAAGTATATGAGAATCAAACATGGTATAGAATCCCAACTATTAAGTATGATGAAGCTGGGATTTTGTAACCTCCCTAGAGGCCATGGTTTGGTTTTATTATTAGTTTTCACTCAAAAATCTCAGGAAGTACCATATGAACAAAGCCAATGGTGAAAAAGGATAAAGTTCAAGCTGCATTGAAGGCACTGGGGGGCGGGGGGGAAAGACCTCAGGAATTGATGGAATACCAATTGATATGTTTCAACTACCAGATGCAGTGCTGGATGTGCTCATCAGTCTATGCCAGGAAATTTGGAGGACAGCTTCATGGCCAACTAATTGGAAGAAATCTGTATTTGTTATTCTTCTCAAAAAAAGGTGACCCAGCAGAATGTGAAAAATATAGAATATATCATTAATATCACATGCAAGCAAAATATTGCTGAAGATCAACCAAAAATGGCTATAATGATACATTGGCAGGGAACTGTGAGGAGGTCAAGCTGGGTTTAGAAGAAGCCTTGGCATGAGGAACATCACTGCAGATGTCAGATGATCCAGGCTGAAAACAGATAATACCAGAAGGTGTTATTTGTGTTTTATTGACTATACAAAGGTGTTTGACTGTGTGGATCATAATGAAGTAGGGATAGCATGGAGAAGAATGGGAATCACAGAACATTTAATTGTGCTCATGCAAAATCTATACTTAGATCAAGAAGCTGTTGTCTGAAAGGAGCAAGAGCAAGGGAACACTATATGGCTTAAAATCAGTAAGGATGTGTATCAGGGATGTATACTTTCTCCATACCAATTTAATCTGTATGATGAGCAAATAATTTGTGAAGCTGGGCTCTGTCTGTGAAAAAGAATGTGACATTAGGATCAGAGGAAGACTCATCAATAACCTACATTATGCAGATAGCATAACCTTGCTTGCTGAAAGTGAAGAGGTCTTGAAATATCTGTGCAGAAGATAAAGAACTACAATATTTAGTATGAATTGTGTCTCAACATCAAGAAAACAAAGGTCTTCATCAATAGGGAAAACAGACATCACGATAGATGGATAAAGGATTAAATTTGTCAATGATTTAATCCTGCTTGGATCAACAGTCAACACCCTTAGCACTTGCTGTCAGTAGTTTAGAAGGAGGCTTATTGCATTGCCGGAGTACACTGTCAGGGACCTCTCCAAAATACTAAAGAGCAAAATTTCAGCTTAAAGAATAAGGTGTGCCTAATTCAAGCCATAGTCTTTTCAATCACCTGTTATGCATCTGAAATCTGCACAATGAATAGGGATGATAGAAGAACTGACGCCTTTCCCATGGACTGACAAAAGAACATTTATTTCTTGGAAAAGGTACATCCAGAGTTCGCCTTGGAGGCAAAGAAGACAAAGCTCCCTCTCATACTTTGGACATGTTGTGAGAATAGACTATTCTTTGGAAAGGGACATCATGCTTAGAAAGATGAAGGTCAGTTCAAACCTTCAGTAAGATGGAAGGCTGTAGTGACTACAATAATAGGATCAAGTGTGTCAGAGATTATGAGGGTGGCACAAGATGGGAATAAGGCTCAGATCTGTTGTTCATAGGGTCTGTATGAGTCACATGCAAATCAGAGGCACATAACACGAACTAGAGACCATTATTATTTCTGATGGTTTGCTATTTCCAGTGTGGCTGAAGTGAATAGGAAGGTGAAGAGAAAGGAGAGAAAGAGAAAGAGATGGAGAAGTGAGCTGGGGCTAGATCATGAAGGCTTTACTTCTGAGTTTGAACTTGTCATAAGATTAGTGGAAATCATTGGAAGTGGCACAGACATTCTAGGTGCATGATGGAGAATGGATGGCAAAAAAGAAATAGACATTTGAAGGTCCAGAGAGTCTATGGAGAGAGTTGGACAATTTTTAGTATGTCTAGAAGTCTGGCTATATGGGACATGGTGATTGGCAAGGAAGAAGTATCAAGAATAATCACAGCAGGAGTCCAGAATGAAGGCTGCCTAGTGGAGTGCACTTGAGAGGAGGGATTGTATAACAATGAATTTTTCTTTTTCTCTTCAAAGAGAGGAGTGAATTGGGTGGAGAGGTGGACAGGGAGAAAAATGCAATAATGGATGAATGGAAATCCAAAGTCTCTGTAAATGTTCATTAAAATGAATAATAATAAAAAGAATATCATGCTTGGAAGGGAGCTCTGGTGGCCTAGTGGCAAGAAGCTGTACTGCAATCCCAGAGGTACATGGTTCGAATCCACCAGATGCTCTGCTAGAGAAGGAGGGGCAATCTCCTCCTGTACCAGTCAGTTCTGATTTGATGGTACACACACACAAAATAATAATTTTTTAAAATTATTATTAAATTTTATTAGTTTTAATGAACATTTACAGAGATTTTGGGTTCTCATTCATTCATTGTTGCACTGTTTTCTCTACCCTCCTCCCCAGTTCGTTCTTCTTCCCCCCCCCCGAATGTCTGTTTTAATTGTCCAATTGCCACAGTGCTTGTCAAGGCCAGTTCTGATTAATCTCCTTTGTCAGTGTGTCCTTTGCCATTCCCTATCACTCCTCCCTGAGAGAGACTTCACCCTGATTCATACGGAAAAGGGGATGGCGTCAAAATAGTAATTTTTTTTTTTAAAAATATCATCCTTGGAAAAGCAGCAGAAGAAGAGAGAAGGTCAGTGATGGAAAGAAAGACTGCCAGCAAGATAGATTATCACAGTGATTGCAACAATGGTTTGAAGCCACAGAAAAATTTGTGATGGCACAAGATTAGGTAGAGTTTTGTTCTGTTGTACATAGAGGTGCTATCAGTTGAGCTGATTTGACACCTAAACACTAAAAATCAAGAATCTGTGATATAAAATAAAAGAATCTGTGTCATGATATTGAAAGGTTGATATACTTTCCCTAAGGCCTATATGAGGTCAACAGGGATCATTTGAGACATAATCTAATCCAGAATAATAAGAAAACATCTGGATAATCTTATGCTTTGGAACAAGAACAAGAACCCTTTCAGTACCTTCCTTCATGGACTATTCTTAAACCACCCCAAAACCACACCAAACCAAAATAACCCAGTAGTTTGAATTTTATTATATAAAATTTCAACAAATAGTCTTAGGAAGCTTCTAGCTTTGTTTCTCTAGCCGACAACCTCTTAAACCTTACCTCTCAAACTATTGAACAATTTCTTTTTAAGAAACACTACTGCTGTACAAAAATTTTTTTAATATCTTTTTTTGACTGTTGTGACTTGCTGAATTAAAATAGTTCAATTTGATCCAAATTCAGTGTTATTCCCTTCAAGAATGAGATCATATTTCTGGGTTTGAGATGAACAAGCACTATCTGGCCTCATCTGAACTCTATGGATGTATTTTTCACCTCAGTAGTTTTGGATTTTCAACAAATTTTCCTGAATAAGGCATTGATGGGCAAATGAGAATACACTGACTTCATCTTGTAATGGTCCCCTGAGCATGTTCTCTAATGGGACTACAGAATAGTGTGAACTGTAGCCAGTTTTGTTCTATTTCTTTCTGCATGAACTATCAATGAGATCTCTTGGAAAGTTCCTCTAGAGCCCTTCACAATAACTGTACATCCGTCCACAGCTTGGCCAACATTTTTGGGAATGTAGACAGTCTGGCTGCTGGGAATGGTCATTCTCTCAGCAGTTGTGGCAAAGGGCTCACCTCACGTCATCGACTCTTGAGTTGTTCATCAGATGACATTTTGGACTTTTATAGTTTTTTACTCATTACTGGAAAATCATTTATGCTGTTTTTAAGGTGTTTTTTGTTTGTTTGTTTTAACAAATGTAAACAGTTTAAACATCTAGATTTGATACCACAATTTCTAAGTCACTGAACTGTGAGTAGCTTCCTGGACTATTCATCATTTCCTCTTGGTATCTTTCTCTTTTTATTCTTCTGTTTTTCATTCCCAGCGTAGTATACTATGTGATTATCTGATTCAAAGTTGCCAAAGCTAGTCCATCTCATCTCACTAATGCCTAGAATGTCGATGTTCTTGTGTTCCATTTTATTTTTTATAATTTCTAGTTTTCCAATACTCAAGCATTTCATGTTCCAATTACTAAAGAATTTTTGCCATTATTTTTGCTCCTTTCAACTGACTTCCAGTCTGGGCTCTACCACTAAGACAATAACTATCCACGCCCATCTATTGTTCATTGAGAAGAATGGGTATCCCAGAGCACTTTTTTGTGTTCATGTGAAACCTATACCTAGAACAAGAGGCTGTCAGGCCAACACAGCAAGGGAATTAAGTGGTTTAAAATCAAGAAGGGAGTGTGTCAAGGTTTTATTCTCTTTCCATGCTTATTCAATCTGTATACTGAGCAAATTATTCAGGAAGCTGGACTCTATGAAGAGGAAAGTGGCATCAATATTGTAGGAAGATTCATCAATAACCTACATTATGTAGATGACATAACCTTGCTTGCTGAAAGTGAGGACTTAAAGCATTTGTTGTAGAAGATCAAAGAACACAGCCTTCAATATAGATTGCACTTCAATGTCAAGAAAACAAAAATTCTTACCACTGAACCTATAAGCAACATCATGATAGATGGTGGAAAAGATTGAAACTGTCAACAACTTCATCTTACATGGATCCACAATCAACACTGTTGGTAATAGCAGTCAGGAAATCAGGAGATGTATTGAACTGGGAAAGTCTGCAGTTTGGGACCTTCCCAAATTATTGAGGAATAATAATGTCAGTTTGAGGACTAAGGTGCATTTGATTCAGGCCATGGTCTCTCCAATCACTTGTTATGCAGCTGAGAGCTGAACAGTGAATAAAGATGACAGAAGAAGAATTGATACCTTTGAGCTGTGATGGTGAGAAGACCACTGAATATTCCATGGACAGCCAAAAGAACAAATAAATATATATGTCTTGGAGAAAGTGCAGCCAGAGTGCTCTTTAGAGCCAATAATGATAAGGCTTTGTCTCAAATACTTTGGGCATGTTGCTAAGAGGGGCTTTCCTTGGAGAGGGATGTGATGCTCAGAAAGCAGAGAAGGAGAGGAAGACCCTCAATCAGGTGGATTGACACAGTGACTGCCACAATGGGCTCTTGTGTGTCAGGAAGTATGAGGATAGCCCTGGATAGGACAGGGTTCAGATCTGTTGCTCATCAGGTCCCTAAAGACAACAACAACAACTACTACCTTCTCTTGATGTCAACCTTGAAAGGAAAGTAGTATTTCAAGTGATATTTTCTGATTTGAGAGAGCTGATAGAATATGAAAACATACTTACTTAATTGGATAGTGTTTTGCTAAATAAGAAAATGAGAACTAAAAACTACCCCATCTAACAGTTAACATTTTTATAAATTATATTTTCTGAATCTGCTTGTTTTCTCTCCAGAAGATTGAGTTTGACTCTGAGGAATTTAATTTTGTATCTTGAAATAGATTTTCTTAAAACTAAGATTCAAAACACTTCTACATTTTGTGTTGTTTTAACTATATGCATTACTTTACTTTTAGACATTTATTGATTTACTTTTTATGGTGATGAAAATATACACATGATAACTCTTCCCTAGCACATCTCCCCAGCCACTTTTCTCTTGATAGCAATAAAACAACCCTAGTTATTTTAATGGGGGGGAAAAAATCTGTCTTACCATAAACTGACAACGGGTAGATTTGTGGAAAGCAGAAATCTGTCAGAGAAGGAAACTCAAAAGATTTAAATATTTTTTCACTGAAACAATCAATTGGAAAGTGATAAGACCACACCCTATTAAAAGAAAATCTATGAAACCCCCCAAAACAAGGCTTTCCTGTTTAATTTCCGCTCTCAAAGATTTCACACAGTACAATATTTCTTTTTTTTTTTTTAATTTTTTTTTAATATTTCTGTTATAATATGGAGAAGTTAAGTTAGGTCACACGAGCCTTTCAAAGTCCTGTGTCTTACTAATATCATTGATTAATTATTATACTTAATAATATTAATGATAATAATTATTATTAATTGGATGGGAAATATAAACTCCAGGGAGTTTTTCAAGGAGAAGTATGCCGTGGACGACGTCCAAAACACATATGAGGTAAGAGCAGCTCAGAGCCTCCATCCACCCTCCTCTGCTCCCCCTGACGCTGTAGCCCAGCTCCTAAGGAAGAACCCTCATGAGACAGCAGGCCAGACATGTGTACCCCAGGCCTCTCTGAAGACATCATTTTGCTTGGGCGGTGCTCCTGACAAAGAGAAGTGTCTGGTGATCTGGCTCACCACTGCTGAGAGTGGTTTGCCTACAAGCAGGCACACCGAGCTGATCATGCCATCCCAGGCCTGGACACTTGTGTGCTGTGAGGTCCTCCTTGGCCGTGAGGGTCTGTAAAGCCCAGGAAGGTCTGTGGGAGGAGCTGGAAAAGCCACTTGATATTAATTCATCTCCCAGTTCTGTTACCCAGTGGGTGTGATGTGGCCTGGGTAGGTGTGTGAGTATTCTCCTGGGACCTGGCAGCTGTCCTGCATCCCAAAACAGCCACCCTCATGCCTGCCAAGGCCAGGGCCCACTCCCATCACTGTTATTCAGAGGCTTGTCTGTCCTACACTGGGTTCCAAGACCCAGTTCAGATTAGTACTGTCTTGTAGGGTTTCTGAGGCTGTAAATCTTTATTGGAACAGGCTGCCTCTTCTTTCTCCTGCAGAGAAAGAAGGTGGGCCTACACCACTGACCTTTTGGTTAGCAGCCCAGCACTTAACCCACTACACCACTGGACTCCTTGAGTGTGACATGACAGTCCCTAATGATTGTCTAGTGTTATTGACCAGATCAGACTTCATCTGCATTTATACGGCAGAATCATAAAGGAGGACTTCAGCAGAGTTTAGAGGGCTGAATCTCTTAGGGATGAGGAGTTTCCCTTCATGCGTCGTCATCAGCTTTGATATCCCAAGTAGATTTCATTGCTACTCTTCCTGTTCTTATTAGAAACAAGGGCTCATGTTAACCCTGAGTCAAGTGCTGTGGGTTCCAAGACTGTCTACAGCTCCATAAGATTCCCACCCCAGAACAGGGGTGTTCCCAGTTATTACTCCATTTACAGAGAAGATGTTGCTGCTCTAAGTGAAGGGAGTAGCAGAGATGGGATGAATTGGCAGAACTAGGATACAATTCTAGGGAGCTCTGGTGGCCTGGTAACAAGGAGCTGTGCTGCAATACTGAAGGCATACAGTTTGAGGCCACCAGCCACTCTGTGGGAGAAGGTTGGGCAATCTTCTCTCGTGTAATTAACTACCTTTGAAAACCTGCCAGAGGGTCAGCTGTGGGTTGGTTCTGACATGACAGTACACAACAACAATTACTAATTATAATGGAGGTGATGGTGTAATTGGTAATTACTTACCTTTGTTTTATGGAACCATATGGTTTGGGAACAAATATGTCTTATGGAAGTATTTTTATTTCTTGTCATCTTTTTATTTTTCATCTCAAAAGCTGTGGAAAATAAGCAGCAAGGGTCTAATCCTCCTTTGTATGCTTAAAAAAAATTAAATCACCAAGCCACTTTCTCAAAAACCAACTTTTGGTAAGGGGTGGTGCTGACTTTGAAAACAGGTCTCTGGGTAGGACCTTTATGAACACAGAACACTGTGTCTGTAATTTGTGAGATGTTATTTATTGTTGTTGGTAAGTGCCATCAAGTTGAATATGACTCATAGCAATCCTGTGAGCAGCAGATCTGGACCCTGTCTGACCCTGCACCATCCTCAACATCTCTGATCTACTCGAGCCCTCTGTTGTAGCCACACTGACAATCCATCTCGTTGAGTATCTTCCTCTCTTTTGTTGACCCTTCACCTTTCCAAGCAAGATGTTCCCACAGAGAAGAAAGTCAATCACCTCTCAGGCAATTCATGGTGTCTGGAAACCTGCTGGAGGGTCTGTTATGAGTTGGTCCTAACTCGGTGACTATGAGAGAGTGGAGGATATTCTTTATGGAGGCAGACTTACTGTTGGGTCAATTTGAACTGCTAACATTTGGATTAGTTGTTGTTGTTGTTGTCGTCATAGTTATGTGCTGTCAAGTCATCTGCAACTCATAGTGACCCTATGTACAACAGCCGTAAACCCTGCACTGTCCTGTGCCAATCACGCTCTCCGACATACCCATCCCGATTACCCCAGTCACTGAATCAATCCTCCTCATAGAGGGCCTTCTCCTCCTGCACCTTCCCTCCACCCTCCCAGGCATGATATCCCTCTCCAAGAACTGGTCTCTCCTTGCAACATGTCCAAAGTATGTTAGATTAGGCCTCAGAATCCTTGCCTCCAAGGAACAGACTGGTTTAACTCTCTCTAGGATTAACCCATTTGTTTTAGTCAAACATAATTTGGGCCACTGAGGAACACATCATGCTTTGAAGTCAACTCTATGGCAACAGGTGTGCATTTTTCTCATGGACTAAGTCTGGCAGTCATCCAAACAGAGCAAGGAAATACTGCATGGTGAAAAGTCAGGAAAGGAGTGTGTCAGGGATTTATATATTTTTTTTAAAAAATTATTTTATTAATTTTAATGAACATTTACAGAGATTTTGGATTTTCATTCATTCATTGTTGCGCTTTTTTCTTTACCCCCCTCCCTCCAGTTCGCTCCTTTCTTTGTAAAGCAAAAGATAAACTTCTTCGTTGGTATACAATCCCCCCACCCCTGACCCTGCCCTGCACTCCCCCACCGGACCCCCAGCCCCAAATGCACTCCACTATGCAACCTTAATTCTGGATTCCTAGGTAAGTATCTTGTCTCCATAACATTTCAATCTATATGCAGAACAAATAGTTTTAGAGGCTGGACTTAATGAGGAAGAATGCGGCATCAGGATCAGAAAAACCTCATCAAGAGCTTTCCTGATGCAAATGATACAATTTTACTTGCCAAAACTGAGGAGAGCCTGAAGCATTTGGTGCAGAAAGTCAAAGACAGTAGTCTTTGATATGGATTGCATCTTAACATTAAGACAGGTTCTTATCACTGGGCCAACTGGTAGCACCATGAAAGGTGTAGAAGAGACTGAGATTGTTAACAATTCCATCTTGCTTAGATCTATAATCAATACTCTTGACATACTTAGTAGTAGCCAGGAAATCAAAAGATGAATTGCCCTGGGGAAATGTGCTGTCAGGGACCTACCTCTCCAGAGTACTGAAGAGCAATGATGTTAGTGTAGAGACTAAGGTGCACCTGATCCAGGCCATGGGCTTCACAATTAATTACTTGGCACCAGTGAACTGGACAATGACTAAAGATGACGGGCAGAAAAAGAATCGATGCTTTTGAGTTGTGCTACCGGAGAAGAAAATTAATATACTATGGACTGCCAAGAGAACAAACATGTCTGTCCTGGAAGGGAAGAAGCCAACTTGCTCCTTCAAGACAAGGATTTTGAAAGTTTGTCTCCCATACTTTTGGAATGTGGCCAGGAAATACCAGTGCCTGAAGAAGGACATCGTGCTTGGAAGGGTAGGTCAGCACAGAAGAGGAAGACCCCAGATGAGATGGATTGACAAAATGATGGGTAATGAGGACAGGTGTATTAGAGACAATGAGATTGGCTCAGCATAGAGGAGGATTCAGAGTTATTACGCATAGGATTACTATGAGTTGCAGTCAACTCAATGACATATAACAACAATAAGATAAGCTGCCTACAGTTCTAGTTTGCTTGGCTCCACGGACAACAATCTTGGTACCAACAAACAGGAAATCAAGAGACAAATTGCACTGGGAAAGTCAGTTGTCAGGGACCTCCCCAGATACTGAAGAGCAACGATGTCAGTGTGGAGACTAAGGTACATCTGATCTGCACTATAGTCCTCGCAATTGCGTGCTATGCATCGTAAGTAAGTGACTAGGGATGATAGAAAGAGAGTTTAATGCCTTTGAGTTGTGGTGCTGGAGAAGAGTGTTGAATATACTATGGACTGCTAGGAGAACAAACAGGTTTGTTCTGGAAAGGGTGAAGCCGGGTTGCTCCTTGGAGTCAAGGATTCTGAAGCTTCATCTGACATACTTTGGGCATGTTGCAAGGAGGGACATCATGTTTGGGAGAGTGGAGGGACAGTGCAGAAGAGAAAGACCCTCGATGAGATGGATCAATTCAGTGATTGGGATGGTGGGACTGGGTGTGTTGGAGACAGTGAGGTCGGCACAAGATAGAGCAGGATTTAGGGCTCTTGTACACAGGGTCACTGTGAGTCGGAGGTGACTGGACAGCACATAACAATAAAAACAACAACAACAACAGGCTAAAATTGATCAACAATGATTGATTGAGGATGGCTGTTTCAAAACAAACTACTACGGGCACATACCTGTGCACATAGACACATGCACATGAGCATGTACATGACCAGATAGGTACACATGCTCTCATGTGTATATGCACATATGCAAACACACACCCTGTGAACACACACAACTGAAAAGATGTACATGCACACAGAGGACAACACTCATGTGTACATGCACATAGGCCGGCACAAACCTGTGTGTGCGCACACACACACACACACACACATGAACGCACACATTAACAGATGCACCTGCAGAGAGAACACTCATGTGCACATGCATATATGCAAGCACAAACACACAAAGCTGCACATACACACAGACAGCACTTTACACAGAGGCACACAAACATGAGCGTGGACATGTACATGAACAGATGCACAAAGAGGAAACACTTGTGTGCACAGGCACACACGCATATGCACTCACAGGCACATATGTTTGCTCTCTTGGCACAGTCACTGTGAATTTGGAAATGGTGCAAGAACCCAGAAATTGTGGAAAAAACTGGGATTTGACCCCAGGTCTGCAACCTTCCTTCTTCCATTTCACATTCTCTGGCCATAAACTCCTTCCTTCCATTCCACATTTTTGCTTCTGATGCTCCACTGAGTAGGTACAAACAGGGTCACTCCTCTCACACATTTTTCTGTTTTTGCTTCCCATTGAGAGGATTTCAGCAGCTCTCAGCAACACCAAATGTGAAGCGTAGGACTGTTTTGTAGGGTTTCCTAGGTTTTGTTACTTTGGGGAATGGGTTGTTGGGCTTTCTTGTGGAGATGTCTCTGTGTGGATTTTAACTGTTAACCTTTATTGGTTAATGCTTTCACTAGTTAACACAACCATTTTCATCACCCAGAGGTTCTCTTCTCAATCATTCTGAGGTTGGGATACTTTTACAATTGGAGTTGGGTATTAAACTATGTCTCTAAAACACTGAGCAAACAATGCTAGTGGGTTAAACATGTGGCAGTGAGCATCCAAAAGCAACTGTAATTGTTAATTTTAGAAACTGATGTTCTTTCTAAATGTTAGGATTGGAATATTTTAGGGAATAAAATTGTCATCAGAACTTCCAGAAAAGTTTGATTAGTAATCCTAATGAGTCACATTTGCAAAGGTATCAAACAGTATTGCTTTCTGAGTTTTAATCTGTGCATTGGTTGCTGAATGGCAGCTTCTTTTGTCTTTCTGCTTGGATTTGGTCAACCTTTTATGACTGTTAAGAAAGAGAAGTCAAACTGTTCACAGAATAGATGCAGAGTGTCTGGGATTTCATTTTCTCTCTTTGATGTTAACCACCAGTGTTTTTAACTGTATGTAGTCTTTCTAAATGACTCTTTCAGTTTCTATGCATATTACTTTGTGGACTAAAATGCAACAGTTTGTGGGTTGGACAATTTGACTTGGTAAGCCCCTAAGTACATTCTGGGGAAAAACCCCCAAACACACTACACAAAACTCAACCAAACAAAAACAAAAACACCTCAACAAAAGCACATTCCTAAGAGATCTGCCCAAATCCAAGTAAGCAGTCTTTACTTTCATAACTACTCGCTACTAGAAAGGGCTCTCTTTCTCTGGTGGCTTCATGGACAGGGAGTTGCATTGTCAACCCAAAGAAAATTGGCTTGAATACACTATCTGCTCTATGGGAGAAAGCTGGGCAATCTCCTCCCTTATCATTTATAGCCCATTTATAAAAACCCACTGAGGACCTACTATGAGTCAGTTATAGCCTCTAAAAATCTACTGTGGGGTCTACTATGAGTCAGTTCCATCTTGAAGGTGTTGGTTTACTAGCACATGTGTGCCAGGCATAAAAATCAACAGGAAGGTAGCTTCTAAGTATAAAAAGAAAAATCACCGTTCTTTACTTTTCATAAAAAGTTGAGAGTCTAACTTTCATTTGTAGAGGCCAAAATGAAAAATCAATATATATCCATTCTCTTTCAAAAGGGGGGGGCAAGGATGGGAGGAATGAAGGAAGGGAGAGAAAAACGAAGGGGGAAAACGCAAACATTTCCAACAGTCAAACAAGGAAAAGTTTAATCAACTTTCTAACAACTTTTCAAGACTAGACATTATGCTTCTTAGACAAGAATCTTTCCTTTCACTGAATAAAAACAGAGAAGCCATCACACAACTCCTATATAATTAATCTCCCATAGGACATTTTATTGAATTCATATTTCTCTACTAATTGATAGACATTTTTCTAGAAGTGAAACAGATTAGCAGTAGCAATAGATATTATCACATTCTAAATGTTAAACTGTGTCACATGAGAATATTTAGTGTCTTTAGCAATAGTAGAAAATGGTAAAAAGCAAAGGAGACTAAAAATGGCCACTGGGCTTGCCAACCAGGTAAAAGACATGGGTTGGGCACAGATAAATAGGTAGAATGTGCAAAAAATTTTGAAAGAAAGACAGACAAATATATAGCATTTTGCTGGAGCTGTAGGTTGTTGTTTTTGTTGTGTGTCATTGAGTCAGAACCAACTCATAGTTGACCCTATAGCAGATTTTAGGAGGCAATAAACAACATGAGAGGAGATTGTCCATCCTTCTCCCTCGTAGCAGTTGGAAGATTTGAACACTGTGTCTCAGAGTTGGCAATGCAACTCCTTACCCATTAGGCCACAAGGGCACCCACAGACCTGATGATTGTTGTTGTTAGGTGTTGTCAAATTGAGCACAACTCTTTGAGACCCGAAGTACAACAGACTTAAAACCTACACTATCCTGTGCCATCCTCATCATCTCTGACACACTTCAGTCCATTGCTGAAGTAATTGTGTCACTCCATCTCATTGGGGGTCTTCCTCTCCTTTGCTGACACATCTTTCTAAGCATGATGTACCTAGCCAAGGAATAGCCTCCCTATCTACATGTCCAAAGTATTATGAGGTGTAGCTCTGCCATCTTTGCCTCCAGGGAGCATTCTGGCTGTCTTTTCTCCAAGACATAACCATTTGTTCTTTCGGCAGTCCACGGAATATTCAGTACTCCAACACTACAACCCAAAGACATCAAATTTTCTTCTGTCATCCTTACTCATTATGCAGCTCTTAGGTGTGTAGCAGGTGATTGAGAAGACCAGGACCTGGAACCAGGCTTGAGTCTTCAAGCTGGCATAGTTGCTCTTAAGTATTTTAGAGACATCCTTGACTTGTCCAATGCAATAACATCTCCTGATTTCCTGATAGTTTTTACCAAGGGTGTTGATTGTTGATCAAAACAAGATAAAATCATTGACAGCTTCAATCCTTTCTCCCTCTATTATAATGTTGGGTGTTGGTCCTGTAGTCAGTACCTTCTTTTTTTGATGTTGAGATGTAATCCATACTGAAGCCTGTAGTTCTTAATCTTTGGCAGCAGGCCTTTCATGTTCTACTCAATTTCAGCAAACAAGATTGTGTCGTCCATTGTTGATTCATGCAGGTTGTTGAGTCTTCCTCGGACCCTGATGCCATGTTCTTCTCCAGAGTTCAATTTCATGAATTATTTGCTCAGCATATAGATTAATTATGGAAAAAATATATATCTCTGATGTACGCTCTTCCTGATATTAAACCATGCAGTGTTGCTCTGCTCTGTTCAGACAACAGCTTCTTGGTCTAGATGTATACAAGCATACTTAAATGTTTTCGGATTTCCATTCTTCACAATGTTAGTCATAGTTTGCTATGGTTCACAGAGTAGAATGCCTTTGCATAGTCAATAAAACTCAAATACACATCTTTCTGGTATTCTTTGCTCTTAGCCAAGGTCTATCTGACATCTACATCTGACATGCCTCTTCTAAATCTAGCTTGATCTTTTGCTGGCTCCCTCTCAATGTATTTTTTTAGCCATTTTTGGATGATCTTCAGCAACATTTTGCTTGCATGTGACATTAATGATATTGTTCTATAATTTCCACATTCCAACCAAGAAAGTTTGTATCTTCTTCCTTGGTAATGGGAACAAATATGTATCTTGTAAGTCCGGTAGGCATCTGTCCTCCAAATTTCCTGGCATAGGCTGGTGAGTGCACCTAGGGCTGCAATTGTTACTTGACACATGCCAGTTGATATTCCATCAATTCTTGGGGCCTTATTTTTTTATCATTGACTTCAGTGCAGCTTGAACTTTTTTCATTACTACTGGATCTTGTTCATATGGTACTTTCGGAAATTTTTCAGTGTCAACAAATTTTTTTTTGTAAAGTGTTGTTGCATGCTATGGAGTCAGATCTGACTCATAGCTGACTCTCCAGTGGGTTTTCAGAGGCAAGAAATTGCATGAGAGAATTTTGCCCATTTTTCTCCCATGGAGTAGCTGGAAGATCCAGATTGCACGCATTTAGATTGCAGTACACTCTCACCACTAGACCACCAGAGCTCCTTTTGGTTCAGTATGTCTGTGTATTCCTTCCATCTTTTCCTTTCTTTCTTTTTCTTCTTCTAATTTTATATTGGTGTGCATACAAAATTCATATACATTGTATTTTACACTATGCTTCATTCATATCATATTTTGTACAATCATTCCCATTGATTGTATTTTGTAAAATTAATCACCATTGAACTATGTCCACCATTGATTTGTCTTTTTTAGATCTCTGCCAGATCTTTCCCATTTCCTTTACCCCCATCTTCCACCCACAGGATTGTTCAACCTCTTTTTTTTTTCAACCTCTTGATATCCCCCTGTCCATCCTGACCCTCTGCCCCCACCTCTTTCCCCTCTGGAACTCATACATATTTTATTAATTATCCTTCTATTTTTACAATAATGGTTTTATATAGTCATGAGAATGAGTTAGTTCTCTCAGTATAATGTTCTCCAGTCTCTCCCAAGATATGTAGTAATTTTTGAAATTGTTGCTTCTGAGTCTGCTTAGTATTCCATTGTGTGAATGTACTACAAGTTCTCAATCTATTTGGTTGTGGTTGGACATTTGGGCTGTTACCCTGTTCTTGTGATTGTTAATAATGCTTCTATGAACACTGGTGTATAAATATCTGTTTGTGTCTCAGTTCTGATTTCCTTGGGGTATATTGCTATCCGTGGAATAGCTGGGTCATACAGAGTTTCTATGTCCAGCTTTTTGAGGAAACACAAAATTGCCTTCCAGAATGGTTGTAACCTGCCAACAGTGTGTGAGAGTTCCCATCTTTTCACATCTTCTCCAACACTTAATGCTTACTGTCCTATTAAATGTTACCACTGCTCCTGGGGTGAGAAGACATCTCATTGTGCTTTTGATTTGCATGTCTCTTATGGCCAGTGATTTTGAACACTTCTTCATGTGCCTGTTGGCCATCATCCTCAGTCTTTGTAATGATCGTTGGCTCTCTTCATAGATGATATTCTTGATATCTTCCCACAGTTCCTTTGGTCTTTGATCATTTGTGTTCTATGTCTCTGACATGTTTTTGAGATTATTTTTAAATTCTACTGGAATAGACTCAAGGTTGTATTGTGGCTCCTATGGACAAGTTTTAATTTTCTTCAGTTTCAGTTTGAACTTGCACATGAGTAATGATGATCTGTTCCGCAATTGGCAGCTTGATAATGCATTTCTTCAACAATTATTTCCTATTAATCTTCTGTGTATTCTATCAGGTGAGGTCTATGTGTAAAGTCACCTTTTCTATTTTTAAAACAGGTATTTGCCACGACTAAATAATTGAGTGCACAAAATTAAATTGCTCTCTCTCCAGTCTCATTTCTGTGACTGAGTCTGTATTTTCCACCTATTGTTGTATCCTCATTCTTTCCAACTTTTGCATTTCAGTCACCAATGATTATTAATAAATCTTGATTGCAAGTTTGGTAGATTTAAGACTGCGAAAGTTTGCAGTAACCTGGATCTTCTCCTCTTTTGCTTTAGTTGTAGTGCATATATTTGAATAATAGTCATATTAACAGGTCTTCCTTATATGCATATGGATAGTATCTTATCACTCACAACATTGAATGAACTTCAAGGATAGCTCTTGAAATTGTAGGTGATAACTAAAAAAAATATAGAGATAGCCTGGGGTCAGGTGCGGTGCAGTCTTACCTGCCAAATAAAGGAGCTTTTAATTTACTTTTTAGTAGTTGAAACCCATTGGAAATTTGTAAGTTGATGAGTAACAGTGTTTGAGAGAGAAAAACAAACAAACAACCCTAACCCAAGAACATAAAATGCATTGGAGGAGAGAGAACTGGAAGAAGGGACCAAGATCATTGTCAACCATGAAGTAACAAGTTATGCATTGAAATTGTGCCAGTGGATAATGAATAAAAATTTTGACTTTGGACTTTCAGGTGTATGTGGAGGAAAGGATTGAAACTCCCCTGGGGAAAGATTCCTCCAAGGAGCCATCCCAGGTACTAAACAGCATAAGATAATTTGGGACAGAGAGCTACAAGTAGGGGAAGTACATTCTCAGCTTTCTGTAGGAAAGACAGCAGAGTTGAGACATCTCCCAGGCACATGGAAACTGCATATTGACACCCCTGATCTCCCACCACTCCAGCAACTAAAGAAGATGTTCAGCTTCAGGAGAGACGGCACCATCAGGAGAGGGAGACATTCTTCCCCAGAGCCAGCACTTTCAGGTGCATATGGGGGAGAGAAGGGATTGGAATTCCCCTGGGGAAAGTTCTCCCCATTTGGAGATCCCTGCTTCCACCACTGTGGGGCCAACCCAGGATAAAAGTGTTTGGGACAGAGGCCTTTCACAGCTGGTACATTGAGTTGTGAGAAAAAGAGCTGACTTGAAACTTCCCTGGATAGAAACTGTTCAGTTGGAGCACCTGGTCTCATACCACTCAGCTACTTCATAGACAAAAAAGGACAGAGTTTGGGAGAGAGGATTACAATAAGACAAGATTCCTGTAGGCCTGCAGTGTAGACCAGAGAGAACCTGAAGGACTTTAGGAAGGAGAAATTTTCCCAGAAAGAGCTTCCAGTAGAATGAGTGGGTCATCTCATAGATTGAACATTTTAAGATGGCAACTAACCAATAACATCACTAAAATAAGAACCATCAACAACTTATACAGACATATTAGAAATGGCATAACACTTGCCAGAAAAAAGTCACATAATGTCAAGAAAGCAGCAGGCAGCTTCAAATACTGTGAAGAAACAAATTAAATCTCCAAAAAAAGGAGAGAATATTTCAGACCCAGAGTCAAGAAGGCAGAAGATAAATGCAGACATGGAGGCATTCAAACAGTTACAGAAGAAAATACAAACAATGTGAATACCCTATAGATAAAGAACCAGATGAAATATATTGATTTGGAGTTATTTGAAGAGTGATGGAAGAAAGTGCAAATGATGGAAAAAACAATGAAAGCCATTAAGAAAATGAATACTCCAGAGACAGGGAGCCAGAGAAATATATCAATGAAGATGAGCTTGCACAACTACAGAAGAAAATGCAAAAGATGAAAGAAAAAAATTGAAACTACAGATAAAGAGATACAGGAAGTTAAAAAATTATCACAAGATAGAGAGGGTATAGCCAACCCAGTACTGGAAAGAACAGAAATGCATGAAAATGCAATCCAGAATATTAAGACCAAAATCGCAGAAGTGTCCAACACACTGGAAGAACAAAAAAGTAGAACTGAAGAGTTGGAGCAGAGAGTCAGTGAGCTGGAAGACAAGAACCTCAATGGAAACATGCTAGAAAAAAAAAATCAGAGATGAGACAAAAAGAAAATGAAGAAAACATTAGAATCACATGGAATGACATCAAACAGAAAACATATGTATGATTGGAATTCCAGAACATGAGAGGGACAGGGAAATCACTGAGAAAATTGTGAAAGAGGTACTAGAAGAAAACTTCTCAGGTATTATGAAGAATGAAGAAATCCACATTCAAGAAGCCCAGCAAACACCAAATAGACGAGACCCCAAAATAAAAACATCAAGACAAATTAAAATCAAATTCTCAAAACAAAAACAAAACCTAAAGATAGAATATTAAAAGCAACAAAGGAGATTAATCAGAACTGGCTTCGACAAGCACTGTGGCAACTGGACAATTAAAACAGACATGGGGGCGGGAGAAGGACGAACTGGGGAGGAGGGTAGAGAAAACAGTGCAACAATGAATGAATGAAAACCCAAAATCTCTGTAAATGTTCACTAAAACTAATAAAATTTAATAATAATTTAAAAAAAAAGAATACTAACAGCAGTATGGAGGCAAAAAAACACCACAAAGACAAAGAGCCACCTACAGAGGAAAAGCAATTAGATTATGTTCTGATTTCTCAGCAGAAATCATGCAAGCATGAAGACAATGGGATGGTATATATAAAAAGTTGAAAGTTGAATGAAAACAATGGTCAGCTGAGGATTCTGTTCCCAGCAAAGCTATCCATTAGATACGAAGGAGGAATTAGATCCTTTGCAGAAAAGAAGAAATTTGAGGAATTTGTGAAAACAAAAACAAATCTTTCAAGAAAAGTACTTCACACAGAGACACCAAAGGAAAGTGGATGGACCATAAGTAATTAGAAACAATAGAAAAAGAAAATGTAAAATGACAATGATAAACGTGGGCCTGTGAAGCAGAAGCTGTCAACTGTCTGTGGGCCTCTTACACCTACCTCTCTCTGGGTTTGTATTTTGACCACGATGATGTGGCCTTGGAAGGCGTGGGACACTTCTTCTGCGAGTTGGCGAATGAGAAGCGCAAGGGTGCCAAGAGGCTCTTGAAGTTGCAAAACCAGCGCGGAAGGCGAGTCCTCTTCCAAGATATCCAGAAGCCATCCCAGAATGAGTGGGGTAAAATCCTGCAAGCAGCGCTGGCTTTGGAGAAGAACCTAAACCAGGCCCTTCTGGATCTGCACCCCGTGGGTTCCGCTCACACTGACCCCCATCTCTGTGACTTTCTGGAGAACCACTTCCTGGACGAGGAAGTGAAAATGCTGAAGGAGACGGGTGACCATCTGACCAACATTACATGACTGGGCGACCCGCAGGCTGGGCTGGGTGAGTATCTCTTGGAGCGTCCCACCCTCAAGCATGACTAGGGGTCCCCTGGGACTCACAGGGGGGAACCTCTGCGTCCCCTTGCCAACAGCAGCAAGCTTCTCTATCCCACCCTGATATAGAATCTTATCCACCCAGAAGCCCTTTGCCCAAGCCTTGGACCAAATGAAACAATAAAGCATTTTGCAACAGCAAAAAAAAAAAAAAGTGGGCCTGTCAATAATCACACTTAATGTGAATGGACTAAACGCACCAGTCAAGAGGAAAAGAGTAGCAGAATGCAGAAAAAAAAAAAAAACCAAAAAAACCAAGGCTCATCAGTATGTTGTCTAAAAAAGATATATCTAAGAAATGAAAAGATGGACTCAAAATGAAAGGCTGGGGGGAAAAATTAATCTCTGATAAAATAGACTTCAGGATGAAAAGCACTGTAACTTGAAGGGGGGTGTATGTGTGAGGAAAATTGGAAGGATCTGGCGTGAAAAACAATATATTAAAATTTTGTAAATAAACTAGTTAAAAAAGAATGTAAAATAGAATGTATATGAATTATTTTATAAAACACAGTGTAAATGAAAGATTGTATAAAATAATGTAAATGAATGAAAATACTGTAACGGTATGATTACATGAAAATCAATAAAAATATTTTAAAAAGATAAGGAAGGGCACTATCTAATGATTAAAATCACAGTAGATTAAGAACATATAACCTTGGTCAATATTTATTGCACCAAATGATAACCCTTCAAAACATAAAACAACAGTTAAGAGAATTGAATAAAGAAAAGATAGCACCACAATAGTGGGGGTTTTCTGGTTGTTGTTATGTGCCATTGAGTTGACTCCAACTCATAGCGAATCTATAAACAATAGCTCTGAACCATGCTCCATCTTGAGCCAATTTCACAATCTCTAACACATCTACTTGCATTACCCCAATCACTGAGTCAATCTCCTCATCCAGGTTCGTCCTTTCTTGCACTCTCCCGCTATTTTCCAAGCATGATGTCTCTCTTCAAGGAGTGGTCTCTCTTTGCAACATGCCCAAAGTATGTCAGATGGAACTTCAAAATCTTTACCTCTAAGGAGCAGTCTGGTTTCACCCTCTCCAGAATAAACCTGTTTGTTCTCTTAGCAGTCCATGATATATTCAGTGCTCTTCTCCAGCACCACAATACAAAGACAACAATTCTTCTTCTATCATCCTTGGTCACTGTCCAGCTCTCTGATTCATAGCAAGTGCTTGTGAAGATCATGGCCTGGATCAGAGGCACCTCAGTCTCCAGACTGACATCATTACTCTTCAGCACTCTGGAGAGGTAACTGGAAGCAGATTTTCCCAATGCAATTAATCTTTTTATTTCCTGACTGCTGGTACCAAGAGTGTTGATTATGGAGCCAAGCAAGCTGAAACTGTTAATAATCTCAATTACTTTTCTGTGTATCATGATGCTGCCAATTGACCCAGTGATGAGAATCTTTGTTTTCTTGATGTTGAGCTTCAATCCATATTTAAGGCTGCAGTCCTTGACCTTCTGCAGCAAATGCTTCAGATCTTCCTCAGTTTTGGCAAACAAGATTGTGCCACCTGCATAATGCAGGTTATTGATGAATCTTCCTCCAATCATGATGCCACATTCCTTCTCATTGTGCCCAGACTCCCTTACGATCTGTTCTGCATACAAATTGAAAAAGTATGGAAATAGGATGCATCATGGCATGTACCTTTCCTGGTTTTGAACCATACAGTGTTTCCTTGCTCTGTTCTGATGACTGCCTTCTGCTTCAAGAATAGATTTCAAATAAGCAGTCATGTGTTGTGGGATTCCTAGGCTTCTCAAAGTCAGCCTCAGTTTGTTGTGATCTACAGAGTGAAATGCCTTTGCATAATCAATGAAACACAGATAAATATTCCTTTGGTACTCTCTGCTTTCAGCTAAGGTCCTTCTAACATTGGCTGTAATTTCCCTAGTGCCACAGCCTCTTCTAAACCAAGACTGCACAATTGGTAGCTCTCTGCTGATGTGCTGTCCCAGTTGTTTTTGAATAATTTTCAGCAGGATCTTGCTTGCATGTGATAGTAATGATATTGTTTGATAATTTCCATACTCTGTCGGGTTACCTTTTTTTGGAATGTAAATAAATATGGATATCTTCCAGTCAGTTGGTCAGGGGGTTGTCCTTCAGATTTCTTGGCACAACCTGGTGACCAGAGCAGCATCTGTTTGTTGAAATATGTCAATTTGTATGCTATCAATTCCTGGGGCCTTGTTTTTTCCAGTTACTTCAGAGCAACTTGCACGTCCTCCTTCATCACCATTGTCTCTGGATCATATGTTGTTTCATGAAATTCTTCTGTGTCAGGCAATTATTTTTGGTAGGAAACTTTAGTATACCCCTCTCACCAAGGGATGTCAACTCAAAAGAAACTTAACAAGGATGCAGAAGATCTAAACTATACATTCAGAGTGCTGCACCCAACTGAAACTTAATTTCTTCTCAAGTGCACATGGTACATTTTCTAGAATTTATTACTTATTATGGAACAAAGCAAGCCTCAAATATTTAAAACTCAGAACTCAATGCCATAAACTTGCAGTTAACTACAAGAGGATAAACCTTATAAAACCACCCATGTGAAAGCTAAATAACAGTCTGCTAGAAAATGATTGGATTATAGAATCAATAAAGAATAAAATAATGAAACTGTACCAAAACTTTCAGAATGCAGTTAAGGCAGTCCTCAGGGGTCAGTTCATAGCAAGAGATAAGCATAAAAAACAAATGATCTAACTCAACATCTTCATTGAAAGAAAAACAATTTAACCCCATAGCCTCTAGAAGAAAGGAAATTATAAGAATAAGAGCTAAAATCAAGGAGATAGAAAATAGAGAGACCATTGAAATTATTAATAAAACCAGGCTCTGATTTTTTGAAAGGGTCAATAAAATTGACAAACCATTGGCAAACTTAACAAAAGTAAAAAGGAGAAGACACAAATAATTAGGAGTGATAGAGGTGACATCACAACAGAACCAGAGGAAATTTAATCTATAGTATTGGGATAGTGAGGGAGCTCTGGTGGGATATTATGAAAAGCTATACACTGATCAATTTGATAATGGATCAATTAAATGAAATGGACAAATTCCTTCAAAGTCATGCTCTACCTAGATTGACAGGGACATATATAGAACACTTGAACAAACCTTTGGTGAAAGAAAAAACTTGAGCAGGTCCTAAAAAGACTCCCTCTACAAAATTAAGTCAAGGATCAGTTGAGTTCATGGGTGAGTTCTATAAAACATTCAGAGAAGAACTTTCACTAATTTTACTTAAATGATTCTAAAAAATAGGAAAAAAGAAACATGTCCAGAGACAATTTATTCAGAAAGCATAACCCTAATACTAAAACCAAACAAAGATAATACCAAAAAAGAAAACTATAGACCAATATATCTCTTGAACATAGAAGCAAAAATTCTTAACGAAATCCTAGCCAATAGAATCCAATAATGCATAAAAAAAATTTATCATGGCAAAGTGGGATTCATGACAGGTATGCAAGGATAGTTCAACAAAAGAAAAGCAATCAATGCAAATTACCACACTAACAAAGCAAATAACAAGAACCTTATGTTCCTAGCAATTGAGGCAGAAAAGGCATGTGACAAAATCTAATACCTCTTTTTGATTAAAATCTCAACAAAATAAGAATAAAGGGGAATTTCCACAACATAGTAAAGTCCATAATCAAACCAAGAGCCAACATTGTTCTCAATGGAGAGAAATTAAATGTATACCCTTTGAGAACAGGAAGTAGGCAAGGATGCCCACTATCACCGCTTCTATTCAGTATTGTATAGGAAGCCTTATTGCTGCAATAAGGCAAGAGAAGGACATAAGAGGTATCCAAATTAGCAAAGAGGAGGTAAAATTATCTCTATATGCGGATAATATTATAGCATTTTTAGAAAACCCTAAAGACTCAGTGAGAAAATTACTCAACATAGTTGACCAATTCAACAAAGTGGCAGGATATAAGGTCAACAAACAAAAATCAATGGTATTTCTCTACGGTGGCAAAGAGAATAAAGAAATGGAGCTAAGAAAAACAATACCTTTCACAATAGCTAATCACAAGATTAAATAGTTGGGAGTAAATATAAAGTTAGATACGTTCGTGTCTAATACAAAAGACCTATTTTTAAAAATTATAAAACATTACTAGGAGAAATAAAAAGTGACCTAGAGAAATGGAAGAATATATCATGCTCATTGATAGGAAGACTCAATATTGTGAAAATGACAAATCTTCCAAAGACAAATCTGTAAGTTGAATGCAATCTCAATACACACTATTTCCGTTTTTCCAATGAGATGGAAAAAGTAATTTCCAGTTCCATCTGGAAGGGAAAGAGAACCTGAATAAACAAAGTACTCCTGAAAAAAGAGAAATGAGGTAGGAGACATCTCACTCCCTGATTTAAAATCCTACTACATGGTCCTGGTGTTCAAGACAGTATGGTTCTGGTACAGTGACAGACATTTAGATCAATGGAATAGAATTGAGAACCCAGAAATCAGCTCATCTACCTGTAGTCAACTGACTTTTTTTAACAATGAGATGAAACCAATTTAGTAGGAAACAAAAGCCTCTTTAACAAATAGTGTTGGAAAAATTGGAAAACTATCTGTAGAAAATTCAAGCAAGACCCACACCTCACATCATACACAAAAAACAACTCAAAGTGGAATGACCTAGGAGAAAAACCAAGGACTATAAACTTCATCAGAGAAAAGCTTAGAAGAATTCTAGAAGCCCTAATATACAGTATGAACAGTCTTACAGGAATCTTGAAAAACCTACAATCAGGAAAAAGAATATAGATGAATGGGACCTTCTAAGAATCATGTCACTATGCACATCAAAAAAACCTCCAACAGCATAAAAAGGAAACCCACAGACTGGGAAAAAAATATTTGGTAATGACATATAAGATGAGTGACTTCTATCTAAAATTTATAGAATACACCAGCACCTCAACAAGAAAAAGGTAAAAAAACTCAATCACAAAATAGGCACAGGATATGAACAGACAGTTCACCAAAGAAGACATTCAGATGACAAACAGACACATGAAGAAATGTTCAAAATCTCTAGCTCTAAGAGTGATGCAAATCAAAACAACTATGAGATATAGGAACAATAGCTAAATTGAACAGAGCAGCAAACAACGAATGCTGGTGAATTTGTGAAGAATTGGAATCCTTCTTCACTGCTGGTAGGAGTGTAAAATAGTGCAACCACTGTGGAAGGCAGTATGGCACTTTCTTAAAAAGTTGGAAGTAGAAACACCACTTGACTCAGCAATTCTGCTAGGAATATATCCTAAAGAAACCAGAACTACCAAACAGATATATGCACACCCATGTTTATTGCTGCATTATTTACAATAATAAAGAGATGAAAGCAACTCAAGTGTCCATCAATAAATGAATGGATAAAAACCCTATGCTGTATTTATATAATGGAATCCTACACAACACTGAAAAGCAAGGAACTAATAAAATATTGTACAACATGGGTCACCGTGCTGAACATTATTCTGAGTGAAATATTTGAGCCATAAAGAACAAATTCTGCATAATGCCACTGTTATAAAACAGGACTGACATGGAGTTTGGCGAAAACTAAAAAAAAGAAGGGACAAATAACAAACCCTGCATTGGAACAGATGAAGGAAAGAACTGTTTAAAAGAAATATGTGATTGTGCATTATTTGTATGACAACAGTCCAGAATTAGAGGTATATAGCAAAGTGAACTGGGGGAGGGAGAAAATTAGGCACCAATAAATGATTTTTTAAAAAAAAAAATGAACTGGAGAGGGATAGGGAGAAAAATGTGCTACAATAAATGGATAAAACAAATCTAACTTTTCTATAAACTTTCATTAAAATCACAATTAAAAAATATATATACAACTCCCCCAAACCCACTCCATCAATTTAACAGGCAGATAACATAGTGGTTGTAAGGTCCTGAAAGAATAATATCCCTATGGTGCTCCTACCAGGGAACTCTAGTTAGTGGCTTATTGATAAGGAGTTGACCTGCCAACCCAAAGGCAGGTTCAAATCCACCAGTGGCTCTGCCAGAGAAACATGGGCAATCTCGTCTTTCGTAATTTACAGCCTCTGAAAATCTTCTGGAGAGTCACCTCTGACGTATGTACATAACAGCAACAACAATGCTGCTATCCAGGCTACCTCACAACAGTAACAATGCTGCTGCCATCACAGAAAGTGTGATGATGTTGCCTGGAGGAGGGTTATCAGTGAAAAAGGCAAATCATTCCACATGACATTCTAGTCTTTACTTGACCGAAGTGTAGTCTCAAAAGATTTTGAGATTAAATTGATTCTTGACTCAAATAATGGACATTTTATGGCAAATGGAACGAAACACCCACATACAGATCTAAACAACTGAGAGAAGAGAATTTAAGTCAGATGACCACTGAGATATTCTCTTTGGCTTATGTGTTGCCATTAGTTCTTAAAAAAGAATCAAGGAGTATCCAGAATCACCTGTACAGTTTCTATCTCGGCTGCTTGTTTAGTAAACTTTAGCTGTTCTTTTTTTCTAAAACATTCCCAAGGCAACCTTGTGCTACATCCCTAAGGTTAAAGAAGTTCTATATAGATTGTTACAGATAGATACCTAACCTAGAGAGACAGGAACTAACAGATAAAATCAAGATGCTGGCACCAGGGCCCAAACAGCCAGGTTACTTCAGAATGCTTTCTTCACAAAGCCTGATGTAGCCTGGTCATGCCTGCTATTGCCCGATGCTATCTGAAGCTTGAGTTGAGGGAAGGGTGATTTTCAGGCACATAGGCTGCTTGAATTTGAAAAAAGAAAACAAATTTTAAGGTAAAAGAAGAAACTATTTTTCTCATGCTTTCCGCATGCATTATGATTTCCTTTTTAATTAGGAAAAAGTAATTAACAAGAAAATCTTCTAAAGCCAGAATGATAAAATTTCTTAAACTACAGAACAAACCAGGCTACTCCTTGGAGGCAAGGATTCTGGGGCTTCGTCTGACATACTTTGGACATGTTGTAAGGAGAGACAGGTCCTTGGAGAGGGACATCATGCTTGGGAGGGTGGAGAGACAGCGCAGGAGGGGAAGGCCCTCTATGAGGTGGATTGATTCAGTGACTGGGGTAATAGGGATGGGTGTGTCAGAGGCAATGTGATTGGCACAGGATAGAGCAGGGTTTAGGGCTGTTGTACATAGGGTCGCTATGAGTCTCAAACGACTCGACAACACATAACAACAACAACAGAACAAACATTTTTAAGGAGCTAAAGAAGGTGAACGCAGTAGGTGGTGTATAATATGGCTTTGCTAGGTTAATGTGGGCATTGAACTTCATTCCAGGATTTATCACAACTCAAATAGTTTTTGTATCTGGTTGCCAAGGCAATAAAGAAACTGTCACTAAGATCTGAACCCCTAGACTAATTTAATAAATATTCTCTACAAGATATCTTTTATATAAATTCTAGAACCTAATACTCATATCCTAATTTGAATACAACTGTAATTTCCTAGATGAGAGGATTACCAATAGCAGAACAGAGCAAGGAAATAACTGCATGGTTCAAAATCAGGAAAGAGTGTATCAGGGATGCATCTTGTTCCCCCCCACCCACCCAGAAGATTTTATTCCTGACTGGCCGTGGACACAGCAGTCCTGTCCCCGCAAGGCTGCCTCCCTCCAGTGGCTAAGGCCTGAGCTGCCTCACCAAGCAGGCCTCACCCACTAGGCTTGGCTTAGAGCAAGATTGTCCAGCACCTGAGGACAAGCTTGGGAAGGAACAAAGAGTGGAGAGTCCGCAAGAGTGTCCATCACCCATGGTCCCAGCTGTGCCATGGATACCCTGCCGAACTGATCCGGGGAGGGGGGAGGGCAGGCAGAGGTGCCAACTGGCCAGAGAGACCCTGACCAGGACTTCCCGGTGCCTGAGGCTGATGCATAGGCTGTTCTGGCCTGAGTATCCTCAGGATTGAGGAGACTGGACAATGGGCAGGAGGTGGGGACAGAGTGACAGGGCTGGCTCTTGGTTCATGTTCCCAAGAGAGGCTGGGGATAAGCCCTGGCCGGTCTCCACCCCAGAGGCCATGTTCACCAACAGAAACACCAGGTCCCATGCCTGCTGCTGCTCAGACTCTAAGGTAGCCTTCTACCTGCAGTCCAGGCCAGCCAGCCAGCATGGTGGGGCAGGAGGACAACCATGCTTGACTCTGTGCCTGGAATCCAGGCTGACTCACCAACGTGGGGTCACAGAGCTGTGCCTGCAGACTGACAGTGCCTAGGATTGGCCCTGAGAGTGGGCAACTGTCTCCCATCACAGGATTATCTTTTCAATCTATATGTAGAACAGATCATTTGGGAAGCTGGGCTTTATGAAGATGAATGTGGCATCAGGATTGGGGGAAGACTCATCAATAATCTACATTATGTTAATGACACAATCTTATTTGCTGAAATTTAGGAGGACCTGAAGCACTTGCTACAGAAGGTCAAGGAATGTGGTCTTTAATATGGGTTGAAGCCCAACATCAAGACGACAAATATTCTCACCACTGGGCCAATTGGCAGCACCATGATAAATAGAAAAGATATTTAGGTTGTTAACAATTACAGCTTGCTGGACTCCATGATCAACTCTCTTGGCACTAGCAGTCAGGAACTCAAAAGCCGAATTGAACTGGGAAAATCTGCTAGTGACCTCTCCAGAGTACTGAGGAGTAATGATGTAAGTGTAGCAATAAAGGCGCACCTGATCCAGGCCATGGTCTTCGTAATTACTTGCTATGCATCTGAGAGATGGACAATGACCAAGGATGACAGAAGAAGGATTGATACCTTTGAATTGTGGTGATAGAGAAGAGTCTTGAGCATACCATGGACTGCCAAGAAAACAATTAGGTCTGTCTTGGAGAAGGTGAAATCAAGTTTCTGCTTGGAGGCTGGGATTTTTTTTTAAAAAAACCCACTTGTTTATTTACAAAGTTTGAATACATTGTTTTGCGTACCGAATCTCTCTCATTTCCTTCATGTACCCCCAATCAAATTGTATGACCCTATTGTATAATTAATAGGGTTATTGTATAACCCCTCCCTTGCCCAGCCTCACCCTCCTCTCTAGAGCTTCATATTCATTTTACAATAATGATTTTATACAGTATTTGTCCTTATGAGACTGACTTAGTTTACTCAGCATAATGCTCTTAGACCCTCCCAAGTTAGGTAGTAATTTACAAAATCATTGCTCCAGGATTTTGAAGGTTAGAATTTTGAAATTCCGTCTCACATACTTTGGGCATGTGGCCAGTAGGGACTGATCGTTGATGAAGGACATCGTGCTTGGAAGGGTGGAGGGACAGCACAGGTAAGGAAGACCCTGGATGAGATGGATTGACACAGTAACTGGAGCAATGGGGGTGGATGTGTCAGAATCAGTGAGACTGGCTCAGGACAGGGCAGGCTTCAGAGCTGTTGTACATAGGGTACTTGACAGCACATAACAATAACATAGTAATATGTGGAATTTTATGATCTGTAGGTTCTGGATAAGATGTATTCAAGTAAGGGCAACTAGGTCTATTCCAAATAAGACAAAAGACAAAAGAACTCCTGAAACAAATAACAACAATAACAGTCTTGAAAACATAGGTAGATAAATCATACATAGTTAGCTAAATAAAGCAGTAGTTGAGTCTGACTCATGCAGCTCCTGTGGACAACGTTGCCTTATTGTCATTGTGCATCCTTCTGGCTATTGCACTGTTTTCTCTCACTGAGGGTCTCTCATCTCCATAGGTCCTTAACTTCACCAAACATAATGTCTTTCTCTAGAAATTGATCCCTCCTGATGGTGGCATTGTCTATAGGAAGTTTTGCTGCTAACCTAAAGGTCACGTCTCTCTGGCAGTTCAAATTCGTCAGCTGTTCCTTGGGAGAAAAGTCTCCTCATATGCGATGCATAGCCTTAGAAACACAATAGAGAGTCAGGATTGGTGCAGACTCCACAGTTAGGAGGGTTTTTTTGGAAATGACATATTCAATGCATGCTATGTTATGATCCATAAGCATTTATTAGCTACTTTAAAAAATTGTGAGGCGTTTAGTCCTATTTTTCTGAACCTGAAAGTTCTGCTAAAATCTGCCACTGTGACACTGCTGATATTTGAAATACCAGTGTCATCACCTCCACCATGAGAGCAGCTTGCAAGCCGCCACAGCACAACCAAGTGACACAAATGAAGCAAAAATCTTTATTAGCCATAATCAAATTAAAAGTAAATGCCAAACTTTCTTGATAGTTTTAGACAAAGGATTGTCAAAAAGACAGGCCAAAAATAAAACTGGACCTAAGAAATGTATTGATAGCACCATTTTGCTGAAACTTTCTGGAAAGGGAATACTTGTCAGTTAGGCACATGAGGGAAGAGAGATGGCTGGGGAGAGGGAGGAGACAGGAACAGCAACTGGCAGTGTATCCAGGTGCAGCAACATGTGTGGCTGGTCAACCAACCATGCTGGAGTACAGACTTGGGTGGGAGCTATTCAGATAATCTGTCAGGAGCCAGGTCATCAAATTCAACAGGAATTAGTCACTAAAGGACAAATACTGCATACACCACTGTTATAAAATAGGACTGACATGGAGATTGGGAAGAATCTAAGACAAGAGGGGATAAGTAATGACAATTGCATTAGAATAGATGAAGGAAAAAACTATTTAAAAGGAATATATGATTAAACATTATTTGCATGAAGATAGTCCAGAATAAGAGGTGCATAGTTAAGTGGACTGGAGTGTGGGGAGAGAGAAAATTATGCAACAATGAAAATCCAAGTTTTCTGTAAACTTTTATTAAAAATCACAATTAAAGATTTTTTCTGTATTTTATTATTATTAATTTCAATGAACATCTACAGAGATTTTGGAATTCCATTCATTCATTGTTGCACTTTTCTCCCCATCCCTCACCCCACCCCACCCCCACCCCCAGTTCACTCCTCTCCTTGAAAACAAAAGAAAAACTCCTTCATTGGTACACGATCCCCACCCCCACCCCGCACATCCCCACTTCCACCCCAAGTATACTCCACTCTGCAACCCTCATTCCATATTTTTTAAAGAAACCCACACAACAGTTCAGCAGGAATCCAGGAAGCTTCACTTTCTGGAGAGGTGAACAAGGCAATCAAACCTGTCTTCATAGGAACTTTTAACTTGTGGCTTGTATAATCTAGTGGGTCTCTGACTCCTCAAACCCCAGGTTTCTCAGGCCAACTCCCCTCTACCTCCTCTCAGTGTCTGGGATTTGTCTGCTCACAGAGCCTTCCTGTTCCCTCCTACTATCTGACCCTTGCTTTACTTCTTAGTCTTCCCTGACCTTCCTTCTAATTGAACCCATTCCTGGCCCAGAAACACTCAAGTTCTTAAACATGATAGGTTTCATCAAGGTAGGAACCTGTTCCCCACTTCAGGCTCACCCTCTAAAAACCGCTCACTTCCCCACCCCAGTCTTCTTGCATAAGCCTAGCACAGAGTGGACATAAGTGGAGTAACGAAAAAGTAAATGAAGTAGATTATGTGTCATTTACCCTAAGAAGGAAACTTAGAGGGATTTTCACATGGATTGAAATAAAAAGATGTTTCTGTTTAGTCATTGGTTTATCCTGTTACTATTTCCGATTAACAGAAATTTAGATCTTAAATGTTTTAGCCTGGCTTTGTATTTGTTTCTGCCTGGAATTC
>NW_006399758.1:2276197-2277427 GCF_000299155.1 Elephantulus edwardii | reverse complement strand
CCCCCCCCGTCAGTTCCCTGCAAAGTATGAATGTTCTGGAACTTTCTTTGTATGACTCATGCATTCATTTCCTTTAAGTCTCAGTTCAAATGTCACCACAGCAGGGAGGTCTTCTCTAATCCCTGCCTAAATAGTACTAAGTGGTCACTCTATCTCCATCTTGCTTGTAGTTCTCTTCCTAGTTTACCTGTATCTGTGGATCTATGTCTGACTCTCTCCACTAGAATCTTTAAGTTCATAATGTTGTTGTTGTTATTATTATGAGACATCGAGTTGGAACTGACTCATAGTTGACCCTACAGTGGATTTTCAGAGACTATAAAGTGCCCAGGAGGAGATTGTCCATTTATCTTCCACAGAGGAGCTAGTGGGTTTCAACTCTGCCTTTGTGTTAACAGGCAGTGCAACTCCTTACCACTTAGTGACCCGAGCCCGCTATAAGTCCATGATAGAATGGCTTTGTTTTCTTCTCAACTCTTTCTTCATTTGTGGGAATGGTGCTGGTGTAAGAAAAGACCTCAGTAACTCTGTCAACGAATAGAATGACTGAAGGCATAAGCTTAAATATGGGTTTTGAAATCTGATGCTTAAAACTATTTTCTTATTTAGTACTTCAGCTTAACTAAGTAACCATTATCATTGAACCACATAAGAAATTATAATAGATAATAGCCTACTATATTTTCTTTTAATGCTTTTAACTACAGACTGTGTGTTTAAGACAGTGTGGGTAGTAAATTCCTCTTCTTTTTATTCATCTTATAATTTTCATTGGCCTTGTTAAAGTACGTCACTGCTTAATCAACAATATTTTATTTACAGGTCAAATAAGACAGTATACCTTCTTCCCACATACTGACACAGAATATTTTTCTCTTCTATACCTAGAGGGAGCTCTGGTGGCTAGTGAGTAGGGAGTCGAATTTCTGACCCAAAAGTGGCAACTCTCTGGTGGTTTGAATCCACAAGTGGCTCTGCAGGAGAAAAATGAGCAGTCTACTCTGATACAATTTATAGCCTCATAAAGCCCACTGGAGAGTCAGCTATGAGTGGGTTTCAACTTGACAACAATGAATTGAGATTATACATAAGTCTGATACAGGCCATGGTCTTCGCAATCACCTGTTATGCATCAGAGAGTTGGTCAATGACCAAGGAGGATAGAAGAAGAATTGATGCCTTTGAGCTGTGGTGCTGGAGAAGAGTATTGAGAATACCATGGACTGCTAG
>NW_006399758.1:2274931-2275917 GCF_000299155.1 Elephantulus edwardii | reverse complement strand
CACAGGACAGAGCGGAGTTTAGGGCTGTTGTACATAGGGTCGCTATGAGTCGCAGGCGACTCGACGGCACATAACAACAACAACAACATACATAAGTCATCATACAAGTGCATTCTCAAAATAAAAAACCTAACTCGGATAAGGAGACTCATGCCCTCCAGAAAGCGAATCTGAAGACCCAAGCCCTGGGAGCTGCCCTGCAGGCAGCAGCAGCGGCAGTAGCAGTGGTGAGTAGTGAGAAACCACCTCCTCGTTCAACAAGCCCGTTACCTCCTCCTCCTGATGCATGCTTCAGGTGTGACAAAGAAGGTCACTGGGCTAACTGCTGCCCTGACCCTTGCCGTCCAACACGGCCTTGCCCTATCTGTGGGACACTGAGAGATTGGAAGGCTGAATGCCCTTGGGCGCCTACCAGTGGCAGGGTATCCTCTCCACCAAACCCGGTCCCCATCCTGGCCAACCTCTTAGGCCTGGCCGCTGAAGACTGAAGATGCTCAGGTTTGACAACCCCTATCACCATTTCAGAAGCCAGGGTAACCCTTCGAGTAGCAGGCAATTACTCTGGGAACACACACCCACCAGACAGACCCTCGACCTGAAAGTCTAGACAGAGAGCTGGAGTAGCCTCAGAAGATGCTTTCCTCATCAAACGCATTCACCCAAACCTCTTCAACCATGCTAGGATGGACCTTACACAGTCATCCTGACCACTCCTACCATAGTTAAGGTCATAGGTAATCCCCGTTGGCACCACCTCTCCCAGATTAAACATGTTCCTCTCAACTGAGCAGACCTCCCACACCTCTCAAATAGTGGGCCCCACTTCTCTTTGCCTCACTCAAGTCCCAAGCCCTAAGTATCTCTTCATATTACTAAACAATCCCCTACTACTCTAGGAAGAAGGATTGGCCACCCACTTCTGAAATAGCAGGCCTCTGAAAACCCTATGCACAACAGAACACACGCAGATTAACAAAAAGGGCAAC
>NW_006399758.1:2269699-2271166 GCF_000299155.1 Elephantulus edwardii | reverse complement strand
GGTTTAACCCTTTCCAGGACAAATCTGTTTGTTTTCCTTGCAGTCCATGGTATTCTCAATACTCTTCTCCAGCACCATAGCGCAAAGGCATCAGTTCTTCTATCCTCCTTAGTCACTGTCCAACTCTCTGATGCATAACAAGCGATAGCAAAGACCATGGCCTGTATCAGACTCACCTTCATCTCTAGAGAGACACCATTGCTCTTCAGTACTTGCTCTTCATATTGTCATTATTTGCTCCCTGACTTTTTTAATTACTTTACAGGATAAAAAAATGATCAACTTGAACCAGCTGCTGTGGCAGCCATTGTTTTCCCTGGCTACTGACCCTGGGCCACCCCAATCCAGCCTCTGAGCCCCAGATCTTCACTAGCTATAAAGAATATGTTGCCCTTTTTCTCGCTAAAGAGGCTGAAATGTCAGGCCAGGACCAAGGTAAAGGGAGAACAAAGGATTCAAGGAATATCAACATGTTAATGAAGGGAGTGAACAGCCTCAACTACCATGGAGTGCCCCTCCACTCCCCCTCTAAAAGACCACCCACCTGGCTAAACCACAATGGAATGTCCCTCCCTTCCCTCCCTAAAGACCCTTACTATAAAACCTGTCTTAATCCACCTTGTTGTTGTTGTGTGTTGTTGTTATGTGTTGTTGTGACTCATAGCAACCCTATGTACAAGAGCCCTAAACCATGCTCTAGCCTGTGCCAACCTCACCGTCTCTGACACACTCACTCCCACCACCCCAATCACAGAATCGATCCGTCTCATCGAGTGTCTTCATCTCCTGCGCCATCCCTCCACTCTCCCAAACATAATGTCCCTCTCCAAGGACCAGTCTCTCCTTGCAACATGCCCAAAGTATGTCAGACGAAGCTTCAGAATCCTTGACTTCAAGGAGCATTCTGGCTTCACCCTCTCCAGGACAAACTGTCCCTCTGCCTGTTTCTCTCTCTGCAGACCAAGAAATCCCACCCAGGAGACCCCTTAATAAAGCTTCTTTAGCTTAAAAAAACCCACAAAAACCCCCACACTTAACTCATTGCTACTGAGTTGTTTGCAATTCATAGAAAACTTACAGACAATGAAGAATTGCCTCATTTGGTTTTCAAAACCATGAGGATCTTTCGCCTACAGAGTTTGAATTGCTGAACTTTTAGTTAACAATTGTTGTTACCAAGACTCTTTATACTAAAGGTGGTTGTTGTTCTTGTTGTGTACCATACTGATCCACAGCTGACCCTCTGGTGGGTTTTCAGAGGCAGTTAATCATACAAGAGGAGATTGTCCATCCTTCTCCTAAGGGGCAGCTAGTGGCCTTGAACTTCAAGTCTTCACGATTGCAGTACAGTTTCTTACCACTAGGCCACCAGAGCTAGAACAGATTCAAACCTAGAGTTGCTGTAATCAAGGATGCTTTGGGCAGAATATTAAATGATCCAGGAAGTATTAAAAGAAGATGGAAGGA
>NW_006399758.1:2258728-2268179 GCF_000299155.1 Elephantulus edwardii | reverse complement strand
CAGGGTTTAGGGCTGTTGTGCATAGGGTTGCTATGAGTCGGAAACGACTCGACGGCACATAACAACAACAACAACAAACTTCATTGCCGTTGAGTTTATACCTACTCATGGTGACCTTCTAGTGAGTTTGTGAGGCTATACATCTTAATATTAGGAGACTATCTTCTCGTTCTCTGATAGAGTGACTCGTGGGTTTGAAGTGCTGCTGCCCTTTTAGTTTGAAGCCCAATATTTAACCTACTTAGGCTACCAGGTTCCTTCTATGAGCTTTGCACTCTAATTTTAATATGTAAAGGTATATTCTAGTGAGGTTTTAGGAAGTATGATAGTCACAGTACATTGATGGATTAATGCCTTTAAAAGTAATATTCATTTAGATATAATCCTCTCTAATGAATTTCTCATGTATAGACACAAAATTCATTATAATATTTTGCTTTGTCATCCTGTGCTGCCTTTTGAAATCTTCTATTCAACTCTTTAATAACTTGAATTCTTCCTTGTGCTTTGGCTTCTCTGCACTCCAGTGCAATTTTCAGAGCCTCTTCTGACATCCATTTTGGTCTTTTCTTCCTCTTCTGTCTTTGCAATGACCGTTTACACTCTTCCTGAATGATACCCTTGATATCCTCCCACAACTCATCTGGTCTTTGCTCATTAGTGTTCAAGGCCTCAAACCTGTTCCTGAGACGATTCTGAAATTCAGATGGTATGAAATTAAAGTCATATTTTGGCTCCTGTGGATTCGGTTTAATTTTCCTCAGCTTCAGCTTGAACTTGCATATGAGTAGTTGGTGGTCTGTTCCACAATCAGCTCCTGGCCTAGTTTTCACAGCTGATATTGAGCTTCTCCAGTGGTTTTTTTCCACAGATGTAATCTATCGCATTCCTATGCATACCATCAGGTGAAATCCAAGTGTATAATCTACGTTTATGTCTCTTAAAAATGTATTTGCAATGAATAACTCATTGATTTTGCAAAATCCAATCATTCTATCTCCAGCTTCCCCTAATTGTGATGGGATGATAATTTAGAAATTATAGTGACGATGCTTATACAACATGAATGGAACCAATGTCACTAAATTGTACAAGTAAAAAATGTTGAATTGGAAAATGTTTTGTTATATATTGATATCAATAAGTCTCAAGAAGCTACGCTGCAATCCCAAAGCTATGCTGTTTGAATCCACCAGCTACTCCATGGGAGAAGGACGGGCATTCTCCTCCCTTGCAATTAACTGCCTCTGAAAACACACTGGAGGGTCAGCTATGAGTCTTTTCCAACTCAATACAATAACACAAATACAACACAATGAAGCAATTATATTTCCCCCTCATATGGTAAGGAATGTCCTATGCTTACATTATGAGGAAAGTGGCCTTTCATCAGCGTCAGAATGTCATGTTAGACATTATTGTTGTTGGGTGCCATCAAGTTGACCCTATAAATGACAAATCTGAACCCTGTCCTATCCTGTGCCATCCTCATAATCTCTGACACACTATTATTATAGCCCATTATTATAGTCACTGTGTCAATCGATCTCATTGGGGGTTTTCCTTTCCTCATGGCCCTTCACTTTTCTTAGCACGATGGATGTCCTTTTCCAAGGACAACATAGCTACACACATTCCCTTCTAGCTACATACATAGGGTATGTGAGATGAAGTTCCACTGCCCTTTTCTTTAAGGAATCCTTGAGCTGTGTCCTGCTCATGACAATATTTTTTCTCTTGGCAGTTCATAGGATATTGGGTACTCTTCTCCAGGAACACATGGGATATTTAGTGCTCTTCCCAGTGTGATATCTTTTCCTTTTTGGGTTTCTGCTATCAAGGTTGTTGTTTATAAATTCAAGTAATATGAAACCATTATAATTTCTTTTTTCCATCTATCTTGATGTTGTCCGTTGGCCCAGTTATGAAGATTTTTGGTTTTGATGTTAAGCTGTGTAGTACTTGAGATTCTGCAGTAAGCACTTAAAATCCTCCTCATGTTCACCAAGAAAGGTTATCTGTGTAACATAGGTTGTTTATGAGTTTTCCGCCAGTCCTGATACCATATTCTTCTTCATAAAGTCCAGCTTCTCAACTATTAGACTTTAGACCCCAACTTTTGGCCTCTGTGCTAAGCCAGAGGACCCTGAAAAGTAATAGATTCATCATTCCTGGGAGGTCAGTAGTCAAACTGGATAGTTCAAGATGATTATAAATAAAGGCCAAGGAAGAAACCCCTGGTGGCACAATAGTCAAAGAAATGATCTCCCATTTGGATCCACCAGCTGCTCTATAAGAGAAAGATGTGCCAGTCAGTCTGCTTTTGAAAAGACTTACAATCTTGAAAACTCTATGGGAAGTTCTGCTTTGTCTTACAGGATCACTATGAGTTGGAATAAACCTGATGGCAGTGAGTTGGTGGAGGCAGAGAGAGTGCTAGTTTGATAGCAGTGGGGGTGACAATAGTGAGGTGAATATCTAGGGAACATTGTACAGAAGGTGAACCTTGATCCAGTCCATTGACTTCTTTTAACTCTACCAGGAAATATTAAAACTTTTATGTTATTGAAGCATTATGCTTAATCTTTCTCAAGTAAGAACTGCTACTAAAGCTTCTACAAAGAAGTCCCACAGCCTCTTTCTCTTACTTAAGAAGCTGTGCTGCAATTCCAAAGGCACGCAGTTCAAATCTACCAGCTGCTCCACAGGAGAAGGATGGACAATCTCCTGTGAAATTTACTGCCTCTGAAAACCCTCTACAGAGTCAACTATGGGTCAATTCCAACTTGGCAGCATACAAAAACAACAACAAAACACATGTACCAGCAAAGATAGATTACTAAGAGATAACTAAAACAAATAATGACTCTATTTCTGAAGACAGAAAGCCAGATAACTTGTTAAGCAAGAAGAACAATACTGTAGAAGACTTTGTAGATATTAAATGAAATAATGTGCATAAGTACTTATCCTAGATCTTGTGATTATTAACATCATTAGATTAACATTAATGACTATTTTCCACATAGTTTTTCTTCCCTTTACCCATTCTCTATGCCTCATTTCTCTTCTTTTTTGCTTTTTTTTTTCCTCAGCATAGAGCCCAATTACAGTTTGTAAATATTTATTCAGTAATAGTTCAAGAGAATCAATGTACATGTATGGATTTACAGAGCAATTATCAGAAGTAATGGTCTGGGAGACACAAGTCAGAGGCTCTGTACTGCCTATTGGCTATACCACTGGTCTGTGCATTGCTGTACAGAGGTACCTCGTGGCTGCTGTGATGCTGAACACTGTGACACTGATGTGCCAAATGTGGACAGTGTTTGCTGGAGCTTCCTGACTAAAACAAGTCTGGAAGCAGGATCGGCATCCACTTCCGAAATGGCTTGCCTCCAGAAACTCTATGTACGAACAGTGCTCAGGCCTTTCATTCATAGGGTTGCTATGAATTGTCTATGACTCGACAGCACCTAACAACAACAACAACATTGGCTATACAGCCTCATGGTGATACAAGTTGGTTGTTATGCCACAGCTTGGGCCAATCTTTCTGTAATGGGGGTTGGCCTTGATGGAGAGGGAAGACTGCAGTGTTTGAATTCTTATGAAGGTCTATTTCCATTTGAGACTGAGGCTTCTGGATAAGTGCTACTTTGAGTTAAGGGTTGGGATAGAGCGCTGGTAATCAAGCTTTGTGAACTGTGATGGAAATATTCTCTCAGGATTCTTTCTGAGAAGTGGATACACCTAGGAAATGCCTATGTCCTACCCAAGACATTCGGCTCCACTATATCTAGACTCAAGGAAAAGATGGGCAACCCTAAGAACAAGAGATCCTAATCTGGCTCTGTCCTGTGCCATCCTCACAATCTCTGATATACTTGAGTCCATTGCTGAGTAATTGTGAGAATTTATTGAACAAGAATTGATGCCTTTGAGTTGTGGTGCTAAAGAAGAGTCTTGACCATACACCATACCATGGACCAACAAGAAAATGAATAGATCTGTCTTGGAAAAAGTGAAACCAAGTTTCTCCTTGGAGGATAGGATTTTGAAGCTCCATCTTACATACGTTGGGCATGTGGCCTAGATCCTTAAAATAGGACATCATTCCTTGGAAGGGTGGAGAGACAGCACAGGAGAGGAAGACCTCAGATGAGATGGATTGATACAGTAACTAGGACAATGGGGGTAGATGTATCAGAGTTAGTGAGACTGGCTCAGGACAGGGAAGACTTCAGAGCTACTGAACATTAGGGTTGCAGGTGACTCGATGACATATAACAACAGCATTGAACAAAACATATTACTACCCAAATAGCTAGCTCCACTGTGTTTATGTTTCTAAAAAATAATTGCTTTCACCTACCTTTGTTGGAATCTCTTTTGGGTCTTGTGACTAGCTTTCCATGCATGATAATCAGTGTACCTGGGGATCCCAACTTTGACCTCCTTTCCAACAGTCTCATCACATAGGATTTAATAAATGAATTTTGGGGAGGTAGAGAAGTCCCAGAAAATATTTATGTAGCTAATAAATGCTTCAGCAAATAAATGCTGGGTTGGGGGGGGGAAGAGATAGATATTTTTAATTTTATTGTAAACCTTCAAAGATTAATAAGAAAACAAGTACTGAACACATGCTTGTTATAAATTTATTCTTAATCTGTGAGATGCCTCTAAAAGAATGGCCTGCAAAATTTACCATGAGGAGAGACACTATCACTATCACCCAAGAAAATTTCTGCATAAACTTCAAAAATATAAAAAGAGTGTTGATCTGTTAGGAGGTGGTGTTCAATAATTTCCACACTCTATTGAGTCACTTTTCTTTGGAATGGGAACAAATATAGATCTCTTCCAGCCAGTTGGCCAAGTGGTTGTTCTCCAGATTTCTTGGCACAACCTGGTGAGCACGTACAGGGCAGCACCTGTTAATTGAAATACATCAATTGTTATGCTATCTATTGCTAGGGCCTTATTTTCTGCTAATTCCTTCAAAGCAGCTTGAACTTCTTCCTTCATCACCATAGACTCTTGTTCATATGTTGTTTCATGAAATTCTTCTGTGTCTGCCAATTCCTTTCCAGTACAGTGACTCCATATACTCTTTCCATCTTCTTTTAATACTTCCTGGATCATTTAATATTCTGCATTAAACATCCTTGACTATAGCAACTCGAGGATTGAATTTGTTCTTCAGTTCCTTGAGCTTAAGAAATGCTGAGTGAGTTTGGCCCTTTTGATTTTCTGACTCCAGTTCCTTGCACCTTTCATTGTAATATTTTACTTTGTCTTCCTATGCTGCCTTTTGAAATCTTCTTTTCAGCTTTTTAGTATCTTGAATTCTTCCCTCTGCTTTTGATTCTCAGTGCTCCAGTACAATATTCAGAGTCTCTTTTGACATTCATTTTGGTCTTTTCTTCCTCCTCTTCTTGGATGATACTCTTAATATGACCACGACTCATCTGGTCTTTGCCCATTGGTGTTCAAGGCCTCAACCCTGTTCCTGAGATGGTTCTGAAATTCAGGTGGGAGAGACTTAAGGTCATATTTTGGTTCCCGTAGATTTGATTTAATTTTCCTTAGCTTCAGCTTGAACTTGCATATGAGTAATTGGTGATCTGTTCCACAATCAGCACCTGGCCTAGTTTTCAAAGCTGCTGTTTGGCTTCTCCAAGCTGTTCTTTCCACAGATGTAATCAGTCTGATTCCTATGCATACCATCAGGTGAAATCTATGTTTATAACCTGCATTTATGTTTTTTATAAAATGTTTTTGCAATGAATAAGTCATTGTGCAAAGAACAATCATTCTATCTCCAGCTTCATTTCTGTCACTGAGTCCATGCTTTTCAACTACTTACTGATCCTTGTTTGTTCCCAACTTTTGCATTCCAGTCACCCATTATTATTTATACATCTTGATTGTATTTTTGATTGATCTTTGATTGTAAAAGTTGGTTATTGAACAATATTATTAGTATCACATGCAAGCAAGATTCTGCTGAAAATTATCCAAAAACTACTGGAACAACATCAACAGAGAATTGCCAGAAGTTCAGGTTGGGTTAAGAAGGGGTTGTGGTACTAGGGATATTGTAGCTAATGTTAGGTGGATCTTACATGAAAGAAGGGAGTACAAGAGGAATGTCTATCTGTGTTTCATTGATTATGCAAAGGCATTTGACTGTGTGGATCATAACAAACTGTGGCTGACTGTGAGAAGAATGGAAATCCCAGAACACTTGATGGTGCTAATGAGAAATCTGTACTTGGACGAGAAGGCAGTCATCAGAACAGAACAAGGAAACACTGCATGGTTCAAAATTGGGAAGGGTGTACACGAGGGATGTGTCCTATCTCCATATCTTTTCAACCTGTATGCAGAACAGATTATCTGGGAGGCTGGGCTCTATGAGGAGAAGTGTGGCATCAACAATCTGTGTTATGCAGATGACACAACCCTGCTTGCTGAAACTGAAGAGGACCTGAAACGCTTGCTGCAGAGGGTCAAGGACTGCAGCCTTCAATATGGATTGAGGCTCAATATCAAGAAGACAAAGATTCTTACCACTGGACCAATTGGCAATATCAGGAAGGATGGTGAAAAGATTGAGATTGTTCACTGCTTTAGTTTGCTTGGCTCCACAGTCAATTGTCTTGGTACCAGAAGCCTGGAAATTAAAAAACATATTGTGATGGGAGAGTCTGCTGTTAGGGACCTCTCCAAAGTACTAAAGAGCTATGGCGTCTCTCTGGAGACTAAGGTGTACCTGACACAGGCCATGGTCTTTGCAATCACTTGCTATACATCAGAGAGTTGAACAATGACTAGGGAGGATAGAAGGAGAATTCATGCCTTTGAGCTGTGGTAATAGAGAAGAGTATTGAATAGATCATTGACTGCTAAGGAAAGGAACAGGTTCGTCCTAGAGAAGGTTAAACCACACTGCTCCTTGGAGGTAAGGATTCTGACATATTTTGGACATGTTGCAAGAAAGGACCAGTCCTTGGAGAGGGACGTCATGCTTAGGAGGTTGGAGGGACAGCACAGGAAGGGAGACCCTCTATGAGCTGGATTGACTTAGTGACCAGGATAGTGGAAGTAGGTGTGTCGGAGACAGTGAGATTGTCACAGACTACTTGACAGCATATAACAACAACAATAGGAGGTGGTGTGATTGTTGTGGAAACAAGCAAATGAAAAAAAAACCCCCAAGGATCTTGTAATAACAGACTAGGTTCAAACCACTGTTACCTTGTTTAATAGCTGTGTAATTGAGTGTATATTATTTAGCTTCATGAAGCATATTTTGCTTACTGTTAAATTTGGATTTCTGGTTACATTATAAATGTTAAGGAATGTTTATTTATTGAGCAATTATTAGAAGCCAGACACCATGCTGGTAACTAGAAATTAAAAAAAAATAAGATACAATTTTCTGCCTCAATAATTTGTCTAAGGGCAGGAAGAGTTGAAGAATAGAATACTTACTGCACATTGCAATAAGTGTCTTGTTATTAGCTGCCATTGAATTGGCTCCTAACTCAAGGTGACCCCGTGCGCAATAATACTGTATAGCCCTACACCATTCCCAACATCAGCTGTGAATCAGGCCATGATGATTCAAAGGGTTTTCTCTCTAAAAGTTTGTCTTAGTATAGGTGTTCTTAGTATCATAGCTACCTGAAAGCTTCCTGTACAGGTGGTAGTTGTGCTTGAAGAGCATTGATTGGGAATTGAATCTGAATATCCCACAGAGAATTCTATTACTAAACCACCACTGCCTCTGATAAGTACCTTCCCACTACAAGGAAGCACTGGTGGCCTAGTAGTAAGAATCTGCACTGCAATCCCGAAGGCACTTGGTTTGAATACACCACCTACTCCATCGAAGAAAGATGGGCAATCTCCTTCCTTGTAATCAACTGCCACTGAAAAAGCCACTATGGGTCAGCTATGGGGCAATTCTGACTCGATGTTACACAACAACAACTACAAAATGCAAAACACTGAGGCGTTACTAAGAAGAAAGTAATTAGGTCTATCTGTGACAAACAAATGCTTCTAAAAAGTAGTGATGTTTAACTATTACAAAATTTTTAAAAATTGAAAAGATGTGGGAAACAGCTCATGAAAAGCAACATACTGTTCAGTGATATATTATGAAAAAACATTCAATTCATCCCACATGATTCTAATGTTTTCTTCATTTTCTTTGTCTCATCTCTGATTTTTTTTTTCAAGTATGTTTCCAGTGAGGCTCTTGTCTTCCAGCTCACTGACGGTCTAGTCTATCTTTTCAGTTCTACTTTTTTGTCCCACCAGCATGTTGGACCCTTGTGCCATTTCAGTCTTAAATTCTGGATCACATTTTTGTACTTTTCTGTTATTTCCAGTACTGTATTGGCTGGACCTTCTCTTTCTTATGGTGATCTTTTAAGTTCTTGAACTTCTTTATTTATACTATCCATTCTTTCTTCCACATTTTGTATTTTCTTCCGTAGCTGTTCAAGTTGCTCTTCATCAATATGTCTCATCTGAATTGATGTCTCTGGGGTATTTGCTCTCTTAATGACTTCCATTGTTTCTTCCATCATTTGCATTTTCTTCTGTAGCTGTTCAAATAACTCCACATGTACGTATTTCTTCTGATTCTCTTGATCTGGGGTATTCACTGGGTCTGCTTTTTTAGGAGAAGGGTTATTTTGTTTTTTCATGATGACTGAGGCAGAGTGCTACATTCTTGACATTATGTGAGTCTTTTCTTAGTAGATGTTAGGCTGTTGTAACTATTATGTTTTAATGTCCCAGGGTATGGCAATGTTTTGTAAAGGAACTGTTTATTAGTGTTCCCCTCCAGGCCCAAGGCCCATTTCCCTCCAGGCCTGACTATTTCCCTCCAGAAACCACAGCTTGAACCCCTCCTTCCTTTTCTGCTTGTGCTTAAGAAGTCCTAAGCTTTCCACATAATATAGCTAGACAGAAGTGTTCATGTCCATAGTACCTGAATGTCAAAACAGAGAAGTCTATTTCCCCCTAGAAACCATGGCTCAACCTATGAAAAAGCTTTTAAAAAGTCAAGAAACTAGAATTCTAATTGTAGATATATACTTTAAACATATTTTTAATAAGTTTAGTCCAATTATATTGAACATAAAATTACTAATGCCTGCTATTAGTAATATATGGAAAGAAGTTAGATAAAACAAAGGTATAAATTCTGCCTGCAGAAGAAGAATTGGAAATTTCATTTGGTTTTTCCTCTGAGCAAATAAATAGCTTGTTATTTATTAACTTGTTGTTGTTATGTGCCGTCAAGTCGTTTGCGACTCATAGCGACCATATGTACAACAGCCCTAAACCCTGCTCTATCCTGTGCCAATCGCATTGCCTCTGACACACCCATCCAGATTACCCCAGTCACTGAATCAATCCATCT
>NW_006399758.1:2252087-2258278 GCF_000299155.1 Elephantulus edwardii | reverse complement strand
TGTGAACAATCTCAATCTCTTCGCCATCCATCCTGATGCTACCAATTGGTCCAGTGGTGAGAATTTTTGTCTTCTTGACATTGAGCCTCAGTCCATACTAGGAATGTTAAAGAAATTTCTAGGTCAGTATGTCATTATGTTGAAGGAGTAGGTGGGGGATTGGTGATCATCTGAATGAGAGGTGGAAGATTACAGTCAGTTTTATGCATTCAGTAATTCAGTTGAAGGTTTTGTTCTTTAAAATGAAAGGGGCATAAGACAAGGGGAGAACAAGATAACAAGATAAATAGGTTGTTGTTGTTGTTAAGTGCCATTGAGTCATAGACCACTCATAGCGACTATATGAATGAAGACCTGAACACTTGTATAACTTTCATCTTTTCTCCATGTTCATAGAGTTTCCGGAGGCAAGCTATTTTGGAAGTAGATGCCACTCCGGCTTCCAAGCGTGTTTTAATAGGGGAGCTCCACCAAACACTGTCCATCATGGGTAACCATTATGGTATTTGACACATCAGTGTCACAGTGTTTAGAATCAAAGCAACCATGAGTTAGTTACCTTTTTACAGCAAATAGACAGACAGTGCTATATGACCTAGAAGAACGTTTGACCAAAACCAATTAAAACCATAAGTAGGAGCAAGTCGAATATGAGGGTTGAATGAAAAATCTACATGAAAATGCCTTGTGAACAGCATAGTGTCTTGATCTGAACCTTAAGAATAAGAATTGAGACAGAGATTGATTCTGATTCAGTACCTAAAACCTAATAGGCAGGTCCAGATGAGCACTTGAACTCTTCCTTCTCAGACAGTTTGGTTTCAGACAGTGTTAAAAAGTCCAAAAGGAGAGAAGTGGCATATCTGCCCTTAGGTTGTAGCAGTGGATGCCCAAGGTGGGGAGGGTTCTGGCTACACTGTTGGGAAAAGAATGCTTAAATGTCCCGTGTTCCACTCTGAGGGAAAGAAAAAGTTGGGTTTTGTTTTGTTTTTTTTTACACAAATCAGAAAACACTGTCAAAATAATTCATATTATTTTATTTGCTTGCTTTTGCTTAAAATTTTGAAAGCATACACAGACCATAGCACTATTTCTTTACCCCTTCTTTCATCAAATCCATATGCACATCCAAAAATGTCTCCAACAGGGTAAAAAAGGAAGTCACAGACCGGGAAAAAGTATTTGTAAATGACATGTCAGATAAGGGACGTATATCTAGAATTTATAAAATACTTAAGCACCACAACAAGGTAAAGGTAAATAATCCAATTGAAAAATGGGCACAGGATATGAACAGACACTTCACCAAAGAAGACATTCAGATGGCCGACAGGCACATGAAGAAATGTTCAAAATCCCTAGCTCTAAGAGAGATGCAAATCAAAACAACTATGAGATATCTTCTCACCCCAGTCAGAATAGCAAAATTTAGCAGAATAGCAAGCAACAAATGCGAGGTTGTGGAGAGACCGGAACCCTTATTCACTGTTGGTGGAAGTGCAAAATGGCACAACCACTGTGAAAACTGGTGTGGCGCTTTCTCAAAAAGTTGCAAATAGAGATACCATTTGACCCGGCAATTCCACTACTGGGAATATACCCTAAAGAGACCATAAATGGCACCCAAGTAGATATATGCGTACCCATGTTTATTGCGGCTTTGTTTGCAATAGCAAGGAGTTAGAAACAACCCAAATGCCCATCAACAAACGAATGGATAGAGAAGCTGTGGTATATTCACACAATGGAATACTACACTGCATTGAAAAACAAGGAACTCATGCAATATTATTCAAAATGGGTGACCCTGGAGGACATTATGCTGAGTGAAATATCTGTCACAAAAAGACAAATACTGAATGGGACTGACATCAAGGTTGGGGTAAGACTGAGAAAAACTGGATAAATTATGTATACTGCATTGAAACAGATGAGGGAGAAAACAGTTTAAAAGTGATATGTTGTTGTTAGGTGTTGTTGAGTCATAGATGACTCATAGTGACCCTATGAATGAAAGGCGTGAGCACTGTTCATACATAGAGTTTCCGGAGGCAAGCCATTTTGGAAGTGGATGCTTCTCCTGCTTCCAGGCTTGTTTTAGTTGGGAAGCTCCAGAAAACACTGTCCACTATGGGTAACCATTACCATGTTTGGCACACCACTGTCACAGTATTCAGCATCACAGAAACCACGAGTTAGCTCTGTACAGCAATGCACACACCAGTGCTATACCACCTAGAAGAATGTTTGACAGGAAAACAATTTGAACCTGGCTTAAGGGCCGCAGATTAAAATCATCCACCTTTGGCTTGGTTCTGTCCACTAGGCCAATGTATCTCTCTCTATGTCGTCATTGTTATTGTTGTTAGGTGCCGTCGAGTCATAGACGACTCATAGCAACACTGTGAACCAAAGGCCTGAGCATTGTTCATACATAGAGTTTTCGGAGGCAAGGGTATTATGGTTATCACAAGAGTCCAGAATTAAGGTTGCATAGTGAAGTGTACTTGGGGCTGGGGGAGGGAGGGTGGCGGGGGGGATTGTATATCAGTGAAGAAATTTTTCTTTTACTGTTCAAAGAGAGGAGTGAACTGGGGGAGAGGGGATAGGGAGAAAAGTGCAACAATGAATGAGTGGAAATCCAAAATATCTGTAAATGTTCATTAAAATTAATAAAATAAAATAAAAAAACCAAAAATACCCCCTCTTTCGTTCCCATTTACTTTCTTGTCATCATAAACTATCCTTGCAACACTTCTAAATTTTCTTAAAAACCTGCTTCCATTCCCATCTCTCACATTTCCTTGCTCTATACCTTAAAACTGCCTAGTAAGGAAGGAAGAAGGTTCTCTGGATGGTAAGAGAGAAGAAATAAAACCGGCTAAGTCAAGATCCTTTTAGAGCCCAGGAGGGGAAAGGTTGGGAAGTTTCCTGCATAACTAATTTCTTTCCTGTTACAGTAGAAGTGAAAGCCAGGCTGAACATCTAAGTAAGTCATGCGTGCAAAGAGGCTTAGCAGAGAGCAAGGATCCTAATAGGAGTGAGTGGGCTGAAAACCAAATCTCAGAGAAAGATTCTTAAGTAGCTGATGAAAGGTATTGTTTGGCAAGATTTCTTGAGCTTCAGAGGACTTCTGAAGCAGCTTTTAACCAAAAAACAGCATCATAAAAAAGGGAGAAAAAAAAATGAAGCTGTCAAGGATTTAATTTTTTGTGGGGCCACAATCAACATACTTGGAAGCTATAGTGTTAGGGGTTTATTGTTCAAAATGGCTTCCTTAGATATTGGCTTTTTCACTGCATGACAGAGTGGAATCCTAATAGAGTGTATGTATAAACTAATAATTATGAAGTTGGTCAGTTTTCTCATCCCACCTGATCAAACTAATTTGGTTTAGTGGCAAATATGCGATGTCTCATAACCAGCAAAGAGCAGAGGTTCCTGCACGACTCAGATCAGGAAGTCCTTCAGAGTAGCAGCTGCTTCAGTGGTGAAACAGACCAACCTGAGACAGCACTGACCTGAGACAGCTGCCCCATGCAGCAGGAGCCTTCTCCCAAGTTTGCTGGAAGACTTAAAGGAAATATCATAACCGACAGAACTAAGGGAATGTTGTAACACTGAGCTAAACCGTGAGGCTGAAGGTCAAAGGGGCTGTGAGCACCCTTGAGAAGCTGTCTGGAATGAGGAACTGTATCCTGCTGCTTAGTCTTAATTGTTGTCTTTTAACTTCTCTAGGAAATTTGGTAACACTGAATATGGTTCTGTGAGATCTGTGTGGCTAATGCAACACATTTCAGACTTAGTAATTGAAGCATAAAATTGATATTGGAATTAGTATAAATAGGTGTGCGAGAGTAGAGATGATGTCTAACTTAATGGAAACTGTTTAGAGATTGTAGATGTTGCTGATAGGGACTATTACTCCTTGTAAAGTTAACAGAGTCAAGACTTAGCCATCTTTGTGCTGCCTTTATTCTTTGTTCAGAGGCAGTAGTTAAAAAAAGAAAATCAACTGACATATTGCATTAGGAAAATCTGTTGTTGAGGACCTCTTTAGAGTGCTAAAGGGCAAGGATATGACTTTTAAGACCAGGGGCATCTGACTCAAACCATGGTATTTTCAGTTGCTTAATATACAAGTTAAAGTTGAACAATGAACAAGGGAGCCTGAAGAAATATGAATTATGGCCTTGAATTATGTGTACTGGCAAATATTATTGAGTATATCATAGACTGCTAAAAGAACAAACAAATCTATCTTGGAAGAAGTGCAACCAGAGTGATCCTCAGAAGTAAGAATATTGACACTTTCCTCACATATTTTGTGCATACTATCATGAAAGATCAGTCTGCTAAAGGCATCTGTTGTACGTGGATTCAGAACCAATTGACGACACGAAACAACAAACAGAAGGTTTCTGGCTCTGAGGCAAAGAGTCATCACAAGGACTAGCACTGCCTTTCCCCTCAATGAACATAATAGTGGCTATTGCTGTTGAGTGATGTTGATTTAGAGCCCTCTAGCTGACCCTCCAGTGAGTTTTTCAGAGGCAGTTAATTATAAAGGAGGAGCTTGCCCATCCTTCTCCCACAGAGAAGCTAGGGGGTTCAAATTATGTGCCTTTGGGATTGCAGTGCAATTTCTTACCACTCGGCCAGCAGGGTTCCCTAATATGTACCTATCATCTATTTAATAGACACTAAAGGGGAGACCAGTTTGACATCACTAACAAAGGAAAGACACAGAGAGCAATACAAGAAGTACAATCAATAGCAGACATCTAGGCAAACAGGCAAGATGAACTGATATGAATGGAAATGAGAATTACAAGGAAGAAGTAGGAAAAATATGACTGTAGTGTGGGTGTGGTGATTAACATCATGAAACAAAAAAATAAGTATGAAAATGCAATTTGCATTGTAAATTTTCATTCAGATTACAATGTTACAAAGTATTTAGCAACAGTAACAACAAAGTACAGGTACTTGTACCATCTAGACATTATTGGAAGAACGTATAAAGTAAAAGAAAACAAGAATCAGGAGAGATACTTGGGAAGTAAGTCGAAAAGACCAGTGAAGGGTACTAATGAGAAAATTTCAGAGGGTTGGAAGAGAACTAGGAATGTGGGGTGTCCTAGCAGTGAGGAAAAATTTTCCAGAATGTGAAATGCCTCATGGTGGTCAAATCTGATATGGAAAAGAAAGTATTCATTAGATTTGCTAACTGGAAGGTCACTAATGACCTGAGCAAAGGTGTCACTAGCGCAACGTGGATGGTGAAAGGCCACTGCAAATTGTCCGAGAGGATTAAAGATGAAAACATTGAAGATGAGAGTAACTCTCTTGAGAAGCAAGGAAGAGATGATATAAGGCAATAACCCAAACTAGTCCCTTTCTTTCCCTTCTCTTCCTCTTTCTTCCCTCCTAACTTTCCTTCCTCTCTCCTTCTCTCTTTTTGTCCATCTTCCCTCCCTTTCTTCCTGCTTTCTTTGCTATGGTGAGGCTTAAACCTGTATAAAGGCTGTTGGGCTCTTGAGTGAAGAGTCCAATATTCCAGAATGCAAATTATAGAGAATATTTGTAGGAGCATAAATGGAAGAATATCTTAAACTACTAAACAAGAGGAATATCCCTTCTTCTGAGCCTGGAAGGAAGAAGATAAAGGGAGAATAGACAGGAAGATTTTAGTGGCAGAGCAAATGGTGATAAATCAGCAAATTGAAGACATTTCAATTTCAGATGCTACAAAGTTGACTTAACTCATAGGTACCCTATTTGTGTAAGAGTAGATCTGTGCTCCATATCGTTATAACAACTAGTGTTGATGTCAGATCTTGGCCGAAACTGGAGAATACCAGAGTAATGTCTATTTGTGTTAATTCTTGATTATACAAAGGCATTTGACTACAAACTATGGCTAGCATTGAGAAGAATGGGACTCCTAGAACACTTAATTATGCTTACACAAAACTAATAGCTAGACCAAAATGCTATTTTCTGAACAGAACAAAGAAATACCATATGGTTTGGAATTGGAAAATGTGTGTCAGAGTTCCATCCTTTCTCCATAACTTTTCTTTCTTTCTTTCTTTCTTTCTTTCTTTCTTTCTTTCTTTCTTTCTTTCTTTCTTTCTTTCTACCATCATTATCTATATTATATAGAAACATTCTAACTATACTTTATC
>NW_006399758.1:2245911-2250628 GCF_000299155.1 Elephantulus edwardii | reverse complement strand
ATATTTCATACTTCTTGTTATTGTTGTATGGGCTGTCAAGTTGCTTGCAACTCATAGCTACCCTATGTACAACAGCCCTAAAATCTGCCCTATTCTGTGGTAATTTCACTGTCTCTGATGCACCTATCTCCATTACCTCAATCACTGAATCAATCCACCTCATCAAGGGTCTTCCTCTCCTGCGCTGTACCTCTACCCTCCCAAGGATGACATCCCTCTTCAAGGACTGGTCCCTCCTTGCAACATGTTCAAAGTATATCAGATGAAGCCTCAGAATCCTTGCCTCTAAGGAGCAGCCTGGCTTCACCTTCTACAGGAAAAACTTGTTCGTTTTCTTTGCAGTCTATGGTATATTTAACACTCTTCTCCAACACCACAGCTAAACGACACCAATTCTCCTTCTACCATCATTTCTAGTCATTGTCCAACTTTCTGATGCATAGCAAACAATTGCAAAGATGATGGACTGTATCAGGTGCACTTTGGTCTCCAAACTGACATCGTTGATCTTCAGTACTTTAGAGAGGTCTCTAACCACAGACTTTCCCACCACAATACGTCTTTTAATTTTCTGGCTGCTGGTGTCAAGAGTGTTGACTGTGGAACCAAGCAAAGTAAGACTGTGAACAATCGCAATCTCTTCACCATCCATCATGATGCTGCCAATTGGACCAGTGGTGAGAATCTTTGTTTTCTTGATATTGAACCTCAAAACATCCTGAAGATTGCAGTCCCTGACCTTCCACTGCAAGTGCTTCAGGTGCTCCTCAGTTTCAGCAAGCAGGATTGTGTCATCTGCATAACGCAGATTGTTGATAAGTCTACCTCCAATCCTGATGCCACATTTCTCCTCATAGAACACCCAGTCTCCCAGATAATCTGTTCTGCATAAAGATTGAAAAGGTAATAGTATATTATACTATATATTATTATACTATAGATTATACTCTGGAAACTAAGGTGCATCTGATACAGGCTATGGTCTTTGCAGTCACTTGTTATGCATCAGAGAGTTGGACAATGACTAGGAAGGATAGAAGGAGAATCGATGCCTTTGAGCTGTGGTGCTGGAGAAGAGTGTTGAATGTACCATGGACTGCCAAGAAAGCAAACAGATTCATCCTTGAGAGGGTTAAATTAAACCAGGCTGCTTCTTGGAGGCAAGGATTCTGGAGCTTTGTCTGATATACTTTGGACATGTTATAAGGAGGGACAGGTCCTTAGAGAGGGACATCATGCTTGGGAGGGTAGAGGGACGGCACAAGAAGGGAAGACCCTCTGTGAGGTGGATTGATTCATTGACTGGGGTAATTGGGATGGTTGTGTCAGAGGCAGTGCAATTGGTACAGGATAGAGCAGGGTTTAGGGCTGTTGTACATAGGGCCGCTATAAGTCACAAGCAACTCGACGGCACATAACAACAACAACATAGATTATACTATCATTATCTTGATACATTACCATTATCTATTATATACTATCATTATCTATTATTTATGCTATCATTATGGTGGACAGTGTTGGCTGGAGCTTCCCGACTAAATCAAGCCTGGAAGCAGGAGCGGCATCCACTTCCAAAATGGCTTGCCTCCAGAAACTCTTATGTACGAACAGTGCTCAGGCTGTGCATTCATAGGGTCGCTATGAGTCGTCTACGACTTGACGGCATTAAACAACAACATCATTATCTATAATATATGCCATCATTGTCTATTACATATACTATCATTATTATTATTAAACATTGTCATTATCTATTATTATTACCATTATCTATAAAATCATTAGTGACTACAGCACCAAGAAGCCCAAGGAAAGGAAAGAAATGAAGAAGTTAAGAAACTGAACAGAAGATTTCAAAGAGCAACTCGGGAAAACAAAGCAAAGTACTATAATGAAAAGTAAAGAGATGGAATCAGAAAATCAAATAGGAAGAACTAGCTCCTCATTTCTTAAATTGAAGGAACTGAAGAAGAAGTTTAAGCCTTGAGTTGTGATACTTAAGGATACTACGGGAAGAATTTTGAACGACCCAGGAAACATCAAAAGAAGATACACAGAGTACACAGAGTCACTATACCAAAAAGAATTGGAGGACACAGAAGAAGATAATGAAACAACATCTAAACAAGAGGCAATGGTGATGAAGGAGGAAGTTCAAGCTGCTCTGAAGGGACTGACAAAAACCAAGATCCTAGGAATTGATGGAATATCAGTTGACGTATTTCAGAAAACAGATGCTGCCTTGAACATGCTTACTAGGCTATGCCAAGAAATGTGGAGGATAAACACCTGGCCAACTGACTGGAAGAGACCCATATTTATTTCCATTCCAAAAAAGGGAGACCTGACAGAGTGTGAAAATTATTGAACAATATTACTAATATCACATAAATAAGATGTTGATGAATATTATCCACAAACAACTGTAACAGCACGTCAACAGAGAACTGCCAGAAGCTGGGTTTCAAAGAGGCCATGGCACTGAGGAAATCATAGCCAATGTTAGATGGATCTTAGCCAAAAGCAGAGAGTACCAGAAGAATGTCTATCTGTGTTTCATTGACTATGCAAAGGTATTTGACTATGTGGATCACAACAAATTGTGGCTAGCCTTGACAAAAATGGGGATCCCAGAACACTTAATTGTGCTCATGCAAAACCTATACTTGGATCAGGGAGCAGTAGTCAGAACAGAGCATGGGGAAACACTTCATGGTTCAGGAACAGGAAAGATGTGCACCAGGGATGCATCTTGTCTGCACACCTTTTCAGTCTGTATACAGAAAAAGTCATTTGGGAAATTGGACTTTATGAGGTGGTATCAGGTTTGGAGGAAGACTCATCAATAACCTGAATTATGTAGATGACACAACCTTTCTTGCTGAAACTGAGGAAGACATGAGGCACTTGTTGTAAAAGACCAAGGATTGTCGTCTTCAATATGGATTGAAGCGCAATATAAAAACAACAGCAAAGATTCTCACCATTGGGCTAATTGCTAGTTTCATGATAGATGGAGAAGAGATTGAGATTGTTAACAACTTCAGCTTGCTTGGTTCCACAATCAACACTCTTGGCACCAACAGTCAGGAAATCAAAAGATGAATTGCTTTAGGAAAGTCTACTGTCAGCGACCTCTCTAGAGTACTGAAGAGCAGCTATGTCAGTCTGGAGACTAAAGTGTGCCTGCTACAGGCCATGGTCTTCACAATTACCTGCTATACATCCAAAAGCTGGACAATAACTAAGGATGATAGAAGAATGATTGATGCCTTTGAGTTGTGATGCTGCAGAAGAGTATTGAACATACCATGGACTGCCAGGAGAGGAAACAGGCCTATCCTAGAGAGGGTGAAACTAATATACTCCCTGGAAGCAAAGATTTTGAAGCTCCATCTCATGTACTTTGGGTATGTGATCAGGAGAAACCAGTCACTAGAGAAGGACATCATTCTTGGAAGGGTGGAGGAACAGCACAGGAGAGTAAGACTGCAATTGAGATGGATTGACACAATAACTGGAGAAATTGGCTTAGGTCAGCCAGAGATGATGAGATTGGCTCAGGATAGGACTGGGTTAAGAGCTATTGTATATAAAGTCGCTATGAGTTGCAGGTGACTCAATGGCAAATGACAACAACAAAACAAAAATTATCTATAATATCATTATCTACTATCTAAAGATCACTATATATTATATATAATAGTAGTTGCAAAGACCATGACCTGGATCAGGTGCACATTTGTCCCTAGACTGACATCCTTACTTTTTTAGCACTTTGGAGAGGTCCCTGACAGCAGACTTCCCCAATGCAATTTGTCTTTTGATTTGTGAAGCTGAGCAAACTGTAATTGTTAACAACTTCAATCTCTTCTCCATCTGTCATGGTGCTACCAATTGGCCCAGTGGTGAGAATCCTTGTCTTCTTGATGCTGAGCTTCAATCTATATTGAAGACTACAGTCCTTGGCCTTCTGTAGCAAAAACTTCAGGTCCTCCTCAGTTTTGGCAAGCAAGGTTGTATCATCCATATCATCAGTTGTTGATAAATAAGTCTTCCTTTAATCCTGATGCCACATTCCTCCTAATAAAGCCCAGCTTTGTGAATGGTCTGTTCTGCATACAGATTGAAAAGTTATGGAGACAGGATGTATACTTGATACACTGCTTTCCCAATTTTGAACCATATGGTGCTTCCCTGCTACGTTTGGACTACTGCTTCCTGGTCCAAGTACAGGTTTTGTATGAGTATAATCAAATGTTCTGGGATCCTCATTCTTCTCAAGCTAAGCTACAATTTGTTGTGATCCACACAGTCAAATACCTTTGCATAGTCAATGAAACACAGAAAGACATTCCTTGGTGCTCTTTGCTTTTGGCTAAGATTCATATGACATTGGCAATAATGTCTCTAGTGGCATGGCCTCTTCTAAACCCAGCTTGTATTTCTGGTAGTTCTCTGTCAATGTACTGCTCCAGTTGGTTTTGTCTGGAGAATAATATTGAACGTACTGAGGATTGCCAAGAGAATAAACTGTTCTGTCTTGAAGAGTGTGAAAACAAGTTTCTCCTTGGAGGCAAGGATTTTGAAACTCTGTCTCATATACTTTGGGCTTGTGGCCAGGAGGGACTAACACTAGGAGAAGGACATTATGCTTGGAAGAGTGAAGGAACAGCACAGGAGAGGAAGACCTGATGGCACATTATATATAATA
>NW_006399758.1:2244353-2245441 GCF_000299155.1 Elephantulus edwardii | reverse complement strand
CCCTTGGTACCAGCAGTCAGGAGACCTGGAGACATATAGCATTGGGAATGTTCTGTTACTAGGGACCACTTTAAAGTCCGGAAGAGCAATGGTGTCAGTCTGAAGACTAAGGTATACCTGATTCAAACCATTATCTTTTCAGTCATCTGCTGTATTTCTGAGTTGGAGCAACGCAGTAACACTACAGTGGGCTTGAGCAAGACATAGATGAGAATGGAGCAGGATAGGGCAAGGTTCAGATCACTGTTCACAAGGCTGCTGTGAGGTGGCACCTAACAACATTAATAAGGGAGCAACAAGACTAGGGAGATGTATGCTCCTTAAATAATCAATCACTTGAGATCAAAAGGGCAGTATTTGCCAAAAGACCAAGCTCAGAGGCAGCAAGGGTTAAGAAAGAAGACAAAAGGAGAAGCGAGAAATGCAAAAGGAAGTGGGATGAACAGTGTTATGTTGGTGGGATTACAATTAGTGTCATGAAACATGATGTGTAGGGATTGGTTAATGGAAAAGTGTTTTGCTCTGCTAACCTAATTCACAGTTGTTGTTGTTGTTGTTGTTGCTGTTGTTGTTGTTATATGCCATCAAGTCGATTGCAACTCATAATGACCCTTCGTACAACAGTCCTAAACTCTGCTCTGTCTTGTGCCAATCTCATGGTCTCTGATACACCCATCCCGATTACCCCAGTCACTGAATCAATCCACCTCATAGAGGGCATTCCCCTCCTGTGCTGTCCCTCCACCGTCCCAAGCATAATGTCCCTCTCCTTACAACATGACCAAAGTATGTTAGACGAAGCCTCAGAATCCTTGCCTCCAAGGAGCCGCCTGGTTTAACTCTTTCCAGGAAGAATCTGCTTGTTTTCTTAGCAGTCCATGGTACATTCAATACTCTTCTCCAACACCACAACTCAAAGGCATCAGTTCTCCTTCTATCTTCCCTAGTCATTGTCCAGCTTTCTGATGCATAGCAAGTGATTGCAAAGACCATGGCCTGTGTCAGGCACACCTTAGTCTCCAGAGTGACACCATTGCTCCTCAGTACTTTGGAGAAGTCCCTAACAGCAGACTCTCCCATAGCAATAT
>NW_006399758.1:2238243-2241196 GCF_000299155.1 Elephantulus edwardii | reverse complement strand
TTCAAAGTTTCTGTCTTTTTCCCCCTCCTCTGTCTTTTTAATGAACGTTTGCACTCTTCCTGAATTATACCCTTGATATCCTCCCAAAACTCTTCTGGTCTTCACTTATTAGTCGTCAAGGCCTCAAACCTGGTCCTGAGGTGGTTATGAAATTCAGGTGACTCAAAATCACAGAAGTTAAAAAAAGAAAAAAGTATGGATAATAAGACTTCCTCTTGCTTACTTTGGATACCTCATTAGGAATTCAATCTCTTGAAAAGGATGTCATGTTTGTTCACGTAGAGGGTTAGGGAAAAGGAGAGAAATACTTCTGGGAATGGATTGACATGGTAAGGGCAACAGTGAGCTTGAGCAGGTAAAATATTGTGAGGCTGTTGCAGGATATGGCAAATTTTGTTCTGCTATAAATAAGGATACCATGAGTATCCTGACTTAATCTGCAACTAACAATAACAACAAAGGAAGCAAATTAATCTGGCAGAGAGGAAACAAAATGCACATAGGACACTTACTTGTGCTCATGTAAAACCTATACATAGGTCAGGAAAGAGTTAGTTTTCCATTCTTCTCAATGTTATCCATCATTTGTTATGATTCATACGGTCAAATGCCTTTATAAAGTCAATAAAATACAGTTAACAAAAAAGAAAATTCATATAGGAGATGAGACGAATCAGATGAGGATATAAGGATATGCAGAGAAGGTCACAGACATGCTACTTTTTGAAAAAACAATGTGTAAGGTTTTGGAAAAAAAAACACACCCCAAAACCCAATACCTACAATAAGCCAGAGATCAAATATAATTTACACAGTGAGGGGTGTGTATGCACGTGTGTGTGTGTATGTTTGTGTATGTGTATTTGAGAGAGAGAGAGAACAAAGTTGATGGAAAGGGAACTAACATTTATTGATTTTTCTGCAACACTCCAGCAACCGATTCTCATGTAATTCAAGTTCAACCCTGTACCACAGATACGGATTTCTTTTTCCCATGGAGGGAGAAATTTGGGCTCAGAGCAGGGTGAGAACATGCCCAAGTTGATACAATGAAGACGGGAAGGCCTCGGGGCCTGGCTCTGTCACTGACCAGTCTTGTGACTTGAGGTGCTACATTAGGCACGGTAGAGTGCCTGTGATGGTCACTTTAAGGGATCTATTTGACTAGGTCTCAGACCCTAGTTATTCAGTTAAACTCTAATCTAGGTATTGGTTGTGTAGGTATTTTGTGGATGTGATTAAAGTTTCTAATCATCTGACTTTAATTAAGGGAGATTATCCTAGATAATCTGGATGGGTGTGGATAACTGAGATTGAATCAATCAGTTATAAGGTCTCCAAAGCAAGCCTGAGGCTTCCTGAAGGAGAAGAAATTCTTATAATACCTGCAAGCTGTTCTCAAGAGTTAGCCTGTCCTTCCTGATGCTCTACCCAGTAGATAAGATTTCAGGCCTGATTAGGTAGGCCCCAAAATATAATGTTAACCAATTCTTTGTGATAAAACCTCTTTGTCTCTGTCTCCCTGTCTCTGTCTTATTTTTTATCTATATCATTTATCTCTATCTCTATCTCCATCTACGTCTATATCTATATCATCTCCATCTATATCTATATCATCTATATCTATATCTAATCTAGATCTATATGCATACACACAGATGTGAATGAAGTCAGTGACTTATGATGTATCCTTGTTATGATCAGCCACTCTAAACCATCCCTTTGTGTGGAATGTTTTATCATTAATGATACTAAACTTTTTCCATTAGGGTGAAAAGAAAGCATACTGATTGGGGGGAAAAAACAAACACAAAAAACAAAAAACACTTGGCAATGTGATCTCAGACGAAGGTGTCAAGCAAAAGCTTGCAGAATCTTCCAGGGCCTCAATTTAAGAAGAAGACTGATAACCCTATTACACATAACCCAGCTATTCCTATGTGAAGAATATACCCCAAGAAAATTAGAACTGAGACACAAATGGAGATTTGTACAATTTGTACAGCAATGTTTATGGTAGCATAATTGACAATTGCAAGAACATGGAAACAGCCCAAATGTCCAACAAAAACTGAGCAGATTGAGAAATTGTGGTGTGTTCACACAATGGAATACAATCCAATGCTCAGGAACAATGATTTTGGAAAGTCCTATGTAACGTGGGAGAGGCTGGAGAGTATTACGTTGGGTAAACTAAGTCTCAAAATGACAAATACTGCATTTTATTACTTGTATTTGCATTATTGTAAAAATAGAAGGATAACTGGTTAAATGTGCACAAATGTCCAAAAGGGGAAAAAGAAGGAGCAGAGGGATTGAGGGTGGGGAGAGAGGAATCATGGGGTCACAACTTGAGGGGTGGAGTGAGTGAGTGAAGGGATTAGAAAAGATACAGTGGGACCTGAGAAGACAGAGTAATGTTGGGTACAGATCAGTGGTGATTGATTTTATAAAATACAAGGTGGGAGAATGATCATAACCTTGGTCAACATTTATGCGCCAAATGATACATATATAAATGCAAATACATAAAACAACAGTTAACAGAATTGAAGAAAGCAATAGACAGCACCACAATAATGGTAGGAGACTTCAACATACCACTATCACCAAAAGATAAGTCAACCCAAAAGAAACTCAACAAAAGTAAAGAAAATCTGAACTATACAATCAGCCAACTTGACCTTGTGGATGTATTCAGGCTACTGCACACAAAGCCCAATTCACTTTCTTCTCAAGTGCACATGGTACATTCTCCATAAATGCTGGCGAGGTTGTGGAGAAACTGGAACCCTTATTCACTGTTGGTGGGAGTGTAAAATGGTGCAACCCCTGTGGAGAGCGGTATGGCGCTTTCTCAAAAAGTTGCAAATAGAGATACCATTTGACCCCGCAATACCACTACTGGGAATATACCCAGAAGAGACCATAACTGACACCCAAGCAGATATAT
>NW_006399758.1:2235585-2237329 GCF_000299155.1 Elephantulus edwardii | reverse complement strand
GTGATAGGGAATGGCAAGGGACACACTGACAAAGGAGATTAATCAGAACTGGCTTTGACAAGCACTGTGGCAATTGGACAATTAAAACAGACACTCGGTGGGGGGGGGAAGAAGAACGAATTGGGGAGGAGGGTGGAGAAAACAGTGCAGCAATGAATGAATGAAACCCCAAAATCTCTGTAAATGTTCATTACAACTAATAAAATTTAATAAAAAAGAAAAAAAAACAAATTAAAAAGCGTTGAAATAATACAAAGTATCTTCTCAGACCACAATGCAGCAAAGCTTGAAATTAACTATAGGAGGGTAAAGTTTAAAAGCCACCCACATGGAAAATGAGTGACTCTCTGCTAGAACAAGATTGGGTTATATAAAAAAAAAAATAAAGAATGAAATAAAAAAGTTCTTTGAAACAAATGTAAATGAAACCACAACATTCCAAAACTTAGGATATAGCTAAGGCAGTCCTCGGGGGCAGTTCATTGCAATAGGCACACACATAAAAAAGGAAGAAAGAAGAAAAATCAATGATCTAACTCAACACCTTCATCAAATATAAAAATAACAGCCTCTAGAAGAAAATAAATTATAATAATAAGAGCTGAGTATATGGATCCAGGAGGGGTGGGAGAGGCTGGAAGCAGAGGGATGTGGATGTACCGGGGGAAGATGGGTTTAACCATTAGGTTGTGCAATTTGATGGGTGGGGAGTGAGAGAAATTGAAATAATCTGTATTAAAATTTTGTAAATAAGCTAGTGAGAAGAAGAAGGAATAAGAACTGTAATCAATGAGATATAAAACAGAAAAACAATTAAAACCCTCAATGAGACCATCAGACCAAGGGTTGGGTTTTTGAAAGGGCCAATAAAAATTGACAAACCGTTGGCAAACTTAACAAAAGGGGGGGAGGAAATAGATGACACAGATAACTTCATTAAGAAATTACAGAGGTGACATCACAACAGAACCAGAGGAAATTAAATCAATAATATCAGAATACTATGATAAGCTATACTCTGAAAAATTTGAAAACCTACAGGAAATAGACAAATTCCTTGGAACTCATGCCCTACCCAGATTGACAAGGGCAGATGTAGAACACTTGAACAGACTCATCACAAAAGAAGAAATTGAACATGTCATAAGAAGACTTCCCTATAAGAAAAGTCCTGAACCAGATGGCTTCACAGCTGAATTCTATCAAACATTCAGAGGGAATCCATCACCAATTCTACTTAAATTATTTCAAAAAATTGAAAAAGAAGGAACATTCCCAGAGTCATTCTATGAAGCAAGCATAACCCTAACCATACAAAACCTTACCAAAACCAGGCAAAGATGTTACCAAGAAAGAAGTTACAGACCAATATATCACTCATGAATGTAGATGCAAAAATCCTTAAAAAAATCCTAGCCAATAGAATACAAAAGCACATTAAAAAAAAATTCATCATGACCAATAGGGATTCATAACAAGTATACAAGGATGGCTCAACATAAGAAAAACAATCAACGTAAAAAAGCACAAAATAAGAACCATATGATCTTAGCAATTGATGCGGAAAAGGCATTTGACAAAATTCAACGACCATTCCTGATAAAAGTACTCAGTAAATTTGGAATAGAAGGAAATTTCCTCAACATAGTGAAAAGTATATATGCAAAACCAAGAGGCAATATTGTTCTCAATGGAGAAAGACTAAAAACATTTTCTTTGTGAACCAGAGAGGGATGCCCACTGT
>NW_006399758.1:2232416-2234270 GCF_000299155.1 Elephantulus edwardii | reverse complement strand
TAAATGTTCATTAAAACTAATAAAATTTAATAATAATAATAAAGTATCCAGAAGTCAGTGGGATTCCTCTATGGTAACAAAGAGAACTCAGAGAAAGAAACCAAGAAAGCAATACTATTTACAATAGCCAACCACAAATTGAGATACTTGGGAGTGAACCCGACTAGAGATACAAAAGATCTATACAGAGAAAACTACAGAACATTTCAGCAAGACACAATAAAAGACCTAAATAAATGGAAAAATGGGCCCTGTTCATGGACAAGAAAGACTCAGTATTTTGAAAATTACAATCCTACCAAAAGCAATCTACATGTTCAACATAATCCCAATACTGATCAAATTCATTTTTTCAAGGGTATCTAAAGGGAAATTATCAAGTTTATTTGGAGAGGCAAGAGACCTCAAATAAGCAAAACACATCTGAGAAACAAAAATGAAGTGGGAGGCATAACACTCCCTGACCTCAAACCCTACTACACAGTGGTAGTAACCAAAACAGTATGGAAATTTGCATTGTGTGATTTAATTTATTACCATCTTTTGATGTATTGAAAATATGGAAAGTTGTTCACTATAGACTAATAAAGGAATGTGGTGGCCTATTAAGTATAGAATTGTGCTGCCAACTCATGGGTAGGCAGTTTGAATCCACCAGGGCTCTGCAGGAGAAAAATGGGCAATCTCCTCCCATGGGATTTATAGCCTTTTGAAATCCACTGGAGAATCAGTCATGAGTCAGTTCTGTCTTGACCGCAATAGGTTTTTTGTAGATTAATAAATAAGCACAAGTAAATCCAGGGTTACCTTGCTCACTGGAAATTCCGCCCTTTACTAAAGGGAGTGTAAATTTGCAATAAGACATGGATTGAGTGGGAGGGTGTTGTGGGATCGAGAGAGAGGAAGATGTCACCAGTTATTTCTAGATGGAGAATCTGAGGTGGTGTAAAGGGTGAAGTTGTTTACCACAGATTGGTAGACACGCGCACACACAAGCTTTTTCTTACCTCACTTGTAGGGTAATCTGACACTGTTTGAGTTGAGAGCCAATTGGCTCCAATCCCTGACTCTTCCCCCAGCACTGACTTGGTGAAGTGTTGTGACTCTTGGTCTCAGACCTGTCACCAATACAATGTGACCTTGAATAAATCTGCAGCCTCTAATAACCTTGATTTCTTGTCTATAAAACAAGGAGACTGTGCACCAAGAAGTTTTACATAAACTCTTCCAGTTTTGTGAGTCCATTTTGTCCTAATGTGTTAGGTTCCCGTCTACTTCTTGCAATCACCAGATGAAGTCACAGCATTACTGGTGCTCCCAGAGCCTCAGAGCTGGCCTTCACAAATGTCCCTCTAATTACTGGCTTATGGCCTGAGAATGCAAACTAAGTGTAATATTAATCCGAGAAGAACATTCAAACCAGTTCAGCCCATGGTATCAAAGTTTCTGCTCTGTCTCAAACTATGTGTTGAAGTGGTTGTGCTTTTTTTAATCTAGACTCTTTTTAAAAAATTTAAACTCTGCCTTCAAGAAGCATCAGAAGTCAACTGAAAATTAGATACATACATTGGTGCAAACAGTCAACATGCTCAGCTACTAAACAAAAGATTAGAGGTTCAAGTCCACTTAGAGGTGCCTCAGAAGAAAGACCTGGCAACCTACTTACAAAACATTGACACTTGAAAGTGCAGTACTCTGGCCCACTTCAGTAGACAGTGTCACAGACGAGAGCCACAGATAGGCAAGGGAGTAGAGAGGAAGCTCCCACTCACTTTCCTTAAGTGTGGATCTGAAGGATACTTGGCCAAGGGTGGCTCACATCAGGTCCTTGTGGCTGACAGGACTGACAGGCCC
>NW_006399758.1:2212766-2231446 GCF_000299155.1 Elephantulus edwardii | reverse complement strand
GAAAGTGCAGTACTATAAAGCATAGGACTGTACTGACACATCAGGTGAGCTTAAGTAAGAACTGATATGATGAGACCTGTTTATGAGCCCAAGCACTATGGAAATTAAGAAAAAACAGGACAATAAACCAACCTGAGCTGGAGTGGTCAATAAAGCTTACTAGAAGAATTTGAATAATGTGCATGGCTGCATAGGAGATCAAAAAGGTCACAAACTCTACAGCTCCTAAGGTGCATCATGTGTCCCTGAGTGGAAGGCATGGGGTTTGAGGATTGTTTGCACTGCTGCTTGCTTTTGGGGGTCCAGGTATTTGAGAAGTGAGGTGGGTGCCTCACTTGGAGCTTTCTTTCTTTCCTCGTCTCTCTGCTAGCCTTCCACTTGCTGTTGTGTGCAGAAAAGCAGTAGGTGCCATGTGTCACACGCATTTGCACCATACACACTTGCAGATACTGGGACAGCCCCCTCATCTGAGGACTTGAGACCCCTGCAGTTCTAAGTAGTTCTAAGATCTACTGACACTGAGTCCATGCTTTCCTTGTCTTACAACTCCCACAAAGCACATGGCATAAGTAAAAATATCGCCAGGTAATGGAAATTCTAATGCCCTTCAAAATAGGGTTATACACAGGAGATTTTTCCCCCCAATTGAAACTTTCATGCTATTAGAACCCTGACAGCAGCAATCCTTATACTCTTCATATAATTTTAAGATTCTATGGTTTTCAATGTCAGCCCAATTCAACTTCCTGCCCCCACTCCTTTCAAAATATTATTTAAGTCCCACTGGCCAGGCTCTTAACTCAGCAAGCCATTGACAGAACCACTGCCAAAAAGTTGCTGGAGCTGAACAGAAAACCTAGTGGGTTTGAATAGAGAGAAATTTATGCTTGAATGACAAGCAAACACCAGAAAGATTAATTCTACAAGCTCACCTGTGAGATCAGATAAAGGCAGCTTGACTGTATTTAAGACAATATTAATTTCCATCAGTTTATTAAACAGCTCTTAGCAACATTGATAGCCATATTTAATGGTCAAAGAACAAAGAAGCTTGATTTACAGTTAAATTTAAATTGTTCACTAATCTTACTTCAATGTGTTGCAACTTTGATGATGATCTTTTGCTAAATGAGTCTGGGAAAATGCTTGGTGATGTGTGTAAGCAAACCAGAAATCCTCAAGAGTGTGGGCTAATGAAAGCAGATCTACAGGGCTAACTCACAACACTGAAAGAGCCAGTTTTAAAAAGTTAATAATTGTAAGTTAACATGCATACGGACCACTACAGAGAAAGGAAGTAGAAAAAAACATCGTCTGGATTTAGAAAAGTCTCTTGGTGAATTGCAAGATGATTCTGTTCATGAAGTTCCTACTTGACCTGAGGCATTTGCTACAGAATATCAAGGACTACAGCCTTCAATATGGATTAAAGTTCAACATCAAGAAAACAAAGATTCTCACCCCTGGGCCAATTGGCAGTGTCATGATAGACAGCAAAGAGACTGAGATTGTGAAGAGACTGAGATTGTTAACAGCTTTAGCTTCCTTGGCTCCACAATCAACACTCTTGGTACCAGTAGCCAGAGAATCAAAAGACAAGCTGCATTGGGGGAAATCTGCTATCTGGAACCTCTCCAGAGTATTGAAGAGCAGCAATGCCAGTCTAGAGACTAAGGTGCTCCTGATCAAGGTCATGGTCTTCACAATTACTTGTTATGCATTACAAAGCTGGACAATGACTATAGATTATGGAAGAAGAATTGATGCCTTTGAGTTGTGGTGCTGAAGAAAATATTGACTATATCATGGACTGCTAGGAGAACAAAAAGGTATGTCCTAAACAGGATTAAACCAGGCTACTCCTTCGAGGCAAGGATTCTGACTTTGGGCATGTTGCAATAAAGGACCAGTCCTTGGAGAGGAACATCATGCCTTGAAGGGTGGAGGGACAGTGCAAGAGAGGAAGTCTATAGATGAAACAGGTTGACTCAATGACTAGGGTAATAGGGATAGATGTGTCAGAGACAATAAGGCTGGCATAAGATAGAGCAGGGTTCAGAGCTACTGTACATAGGGTCGCTATGAGTTGCAGGTGACTCAACAACACATAACAACAAAATATATTGTTGCTGTTGTGTACTGTCAAGTTGGAACCAACCCAGAGCTGATCCTGCAGAAGCTTTTCAAAGGCAGTTAATCACAGAGGAAGATTGTCCTTCTTTCTCCAATGGAGCAGCTGATGGATTTGAACCACATACCTTTGAGTTGCCAGTGCAAATCCTTAACACTAGGAGACCAGGACTCCTATGTGTGAATATACCAGAGCTTTTTCTATCGATTCCTTTGCTGATGGGCAGTTGGGTTGTTTCCAGCTCTTTGCTATTGCGAACAAAGCCACAATAAACATGGGTGTGCATATATCTGTTTGGGAGGCAAAGCACTCCTTAAAACAAGAAACAAGGCAGGAGGCATCTCACTCTCTGATTTCAAATCCTACTACACTGCCGTGGTGGTCAATACAGCATGGTACTGGTTCAATGACAGATATAATTGAGAACCTGAAAATCAGCCCATCTACCTATGGTTAACTGGTTTTTGACAAGGAGATGAAATCATTAAGTGGGGAAATGACAGCCTTTTTAACAAACAGTGCTGGAAAAATTTATAAACTATCTGTTGAAAACTCAAGCAAGATCCATACACAAAAACCAATTCAAAGTGGATTACGGACCTACGACTAAACCCAAAAACTATAGACTTCATTAAAGAAAAGCTTAGAAGAACTCTAGAAGTCCTAATTTACAACATTCCTGGAAAATCTACAACCAGGAGGGGATAAAATAGATCAATGGGATCTTCTAAGAATCAAGTCCCTATGCACATCCAAAAACTTCTTCAACAGGGTAAAAAGAGAAGCCACAGATTGGGGAAATAATATTTGGTAATGATATGTCAGATAAGGGACTTATATCCAGAATTTATAAAATACTCAAGCACCACAACCCAATTAAAAAATGGACACAGAATATGAACAGACACTTAACCAAGAAATTCAGATGGCAAACAAACACATGAAGAAATGTTCAAAATCCCTCGCTCTAAGAGACATGCAAATCAAAACAACTATGAGATATTATCTAACCCCAGTAAGAGTAGCAAAATTTAACAGAACAGCAAACATCAAATGCCAGCGAGGTTGTGGAGAAACTGGAACCCTTATTCACTGTTGGTGGCAGTGTAAAATGGTGCAACCACTATGGAAGGTAGTATGGCGCTTTCTCAAAAAGTTGCAAATAGAGATACCCTTTGACACAGCAATTCCTAAAGACTGAAACATTTTAGAAGCAGATTGTAGTCTTATCTTTCATGAAGACTCTGTGTTGGTTTGAGCTGTCAATTTTTCCGTTAGTGGTCAAGCAATTAACTATTTGCATTATTCAGGGAGTCTTTTTCCTCTACATATCCCTCTTTTTCTTGTTAATATCTGCATTTTCCTTTGGGGAGCCATTATCCTCCATTCTATGCCATGTGTTTCTGTGGGGCTGAGCTCACTCTCCTAGCTCCCAGGGTATGAAAGTGATTATGATATAATCTTCTTTAACCTCATAATGGTTATGATTATGTCATGGTCATTTTAGAAATGATCACAAATCTAAACTGAAATGCAGATGGATCTAGAGATATAAATGCTGTTAATAAGAAAATTCTGCAGTTTTATAGGAAAAACAGGGACAGAGGAGTTCTCTTCCTATGATTTGTAAGCTGTGAGTGTGATGAGTTGAGACCCTGCTTAGAAAGATACCATCACAGTGGAAAACAGACCCCAGAGAAAAGAGGGAGTCTTGACAATATTTGATGTCTTCCTCCCGCCTCCAATTCTCCTCTCTTCCCTTCACTACCTGTTGACTAAATGGACTATATTTACTCTTTTCTCCCTCTGGCTTCCGCTTTGGAGCTCTAGGAAGAAATATGAGTGGTGTTGGGTTACTTATTCTTCCTCTTCCTCCTGTGAAGCAGCCTCAGGTTGATTGTGTCCCTGTACTGAAGGCTGGAGCTCTTGGTCAGCATCTTCTCCACACAGCATTCTGTCTTCAGGTTCCAGTAGCCCCTTTTGCTTTGCTCCTTCAGGTCAAGAGTTTGTGGTGATACACTATTATTACTTGTTTTAGTACTTGAATATTACTTGTCATTTTCCTGAATCAAGTCTGCTCTCAACTTTGTAAATATGCTTCTCTTTAAATTGAGCTTGATTGTATCTATTTCCTTCCAGAAAAAAAATAAATAAAATTGATGGAGTTCTGGATCCATTTATGTTTAAAAACGGTGATGTTCTGGACTTTTCAGTTACCTGAGCCATTGATTTTCTTAATACTATTTGAGTTGGTTTTCTAAAACTTACATTGGAGAATTCCAACACAGTTTGTTGAAACTCAAGACGACTTGAAACACTTGCTGCCGAAGGTCATAGACCACAGCCTTCAATATGAAGTACATTTCAACATTAAAAAAAAACAACCCAAAAATACAAACCAAACAACAATCCTCATCATTGAGCCAATAGGCAATATCACGATAAATGGAAAAAAGATTGAAGTTGTCAATGATTTCATCTTGCTTGTATGCAAAGTCAACACTTTTGATACCAACAGTCAAGAAATGAGAAGATGCATTGCACTGAGAAAAAAAAATCGCCTGTCAAAGACTCTCTAAAGTTCTAAGGAGCGATGATATCAGATTAAAGATGAGGTGCAGCTGATGTGCATCTGGAAGTTGAACAATGAATAAAGACACTGAAAGAAGAATTGATGCTTTTGAGCTGTGGTGTTGGAGAAGAGGACCGAACATACTATGGATGGACAAAAGAAAGAACAAATAAATCTTGGTGAAAGTGCAACCAAATTACTCCTCAGAGCAAAGATAGTGAAGCTTCATCTTATGTATTTTAGGCATGTTATTAGAAGGGCCATTCCTTGGAAAAGGACATTATGCTTGATTCAGGAAAAGGAAAAGGTCAGAAAAAGAGAAGAAGACTCTTTAGGTGGATTGTCACAGTGACTCAAGTTAATGGGTTTAAGTAGAACAGAGATGGTGACACAGCACAGGATAGCACAGGGTTCAGACCCGTTACTCATAGAATAGCCATGAATCAGATGTGGCTCAATAGCATCTAACAATAGCAACAATACAGTTTGTCAGTATCTTTGTTTACATAGATGGATTCAGACTCTTCCCCCCCCCCCAAAAAAAAAAACCAAAAACCAGTGTGCATGTTCTAGAACTGGGATAGGCCATTCTTGACTGCAGCTTCTCAGTTCAGTTCCCTTGGCTGCATGATGTCTTACCTCTACAAGTTTTTCTGTTAAGTTAGCTGTATTCTTTTGCTAATCAACTGGCATTTCAATTTAAAGAATCCCAAACCAATTGGCTTGGGTAATTACTACTGACATTGTTGGAATGAGACCTTCAAATTGAACCATCTCATGGGATTCTGGCCAACAATGTACAAGCTATACTAGGGTTATATGTCCACTTCTGTACATAAAGTGATGGGAGGATCAGTTTCAGCTATGAAGTCATGCTGGGACCAATGCGTGGCAAATCCAACAGTTGATCTCCTGGGCAATTGGCATTACTACTGATGTGAAAACAATACTAACATACAGTGCTTAGACTTGGCTCCAGTTTTTATGTTATATGCAAATCTTTATTTCACTTTACTTACAGGGTTTGCATTCCTGACTTTGATTTCTAGGAAATTGCACAAAATCCTTATATCAACACTGTTTTCCTTGAGTTAATTTGATGTGAGTTTATGTTAGTTGAAAATAATTATGTTTTCTTAAAAAATGTGGCTAAAATAATTTCAGAAGAAAATAGGTTTTTCCCCCAGTGAAGAGAGATCTGTTTATGAGTAAATGTGACTTTAATTGCTTATTCATGATGATGCCACCAGCTTTATGACTAGACTCAAGCTCAGGACTTCTTTGAATACAACAGAAGAATAAGAAGAAATAATGATTACTGTATTCTACTTCCTAGTAATGTTCCCAGAGAATATTTATAAGGAAACTTAAAAGGTCACCGGATCTTGTTTCAGGCAAGAACAGTATTCTTTTCAGTTGCTTCCTATGCATCTGAATGACAATGAATAAGGATGACAGAAGAAGAATCAGTGTCTTTGACATGGGGTGTTGTGGAAATGTATTGAATATCCTATGGGCTGCTAAAAGAACAAACAAGCCTGTCTTGGAGGAGGAAGTGCAACCAAGAGGAAGTGATCCTTAGAGGCAAAGATGGCCACACTTTGTCTTACATACTTTAGATATGTTGTCAGGAAGGGCCATCTTGGGGAAAAGACATCATACTGGAAAATATGGAGGGTAATGAAAGAAAGGAAGATACCCAGAATAAGATAAAGTAGTAGCTATTAACACTGAGCTTGATCATTCCAGAGATTGTGGGGATGGTAGGGCAAGATTCAGATATGCTGTTCATAAAGTTGCTATGAGTCATAGTTGACTCAATGGCTCCTATAAACAACAAAAAGAGAAAGACAAGGGTGATTCAGTACAAGACTTGGGTTCAAATCCCAACCAGCACACCTAATGTCCAGCCACCTCTTATCTGCCATTGGAGGCTTGGGTGCTGCTATGATGCTGAATAGATTTCAATGGAACTTCCAGGCTAAATCACATTTTGATGAAAAATCTGGTGATTTGCTTTTGAAAATAAGCCAGGAAATCTGAATGGAGCACAATGGTTAGAGTCATGGCTTGATTGTGAAGTTGCCACAGGATTGGGCAGCATTCCTTCATTCCCTTGTGCATGGGGAGACCGTGAGCTGCAGGATGAGTTGACAGCAGCCAAAAACAGCAAAAGAAGTGAATTGTTCCAATTTTTCTGAAAAGTTCCTGTTTTTCTGCTCCACTGACTTCCCAGCAGCTCTTTCTTTACTTCCTTGTTGGTGTCACAAAGGATCCATGGTTTCTCGGATTTTGTGCACAATTCTGCCTATAGTTTGACCAGTAGGAACTTCCTCCTTCTTTGAGGAACGTAGGGGTGAGGTGTGGAGGTAAAAGGAAGATTATAGGAAAGCTTACATTTGCAGACTTGGTTAGTCAGCTGCCAAGGCCCTCTCAGCGGAATGGCTAGAGCCATTTCATGTACACTGGAGTTCCAAAGTGTGGGCTTTTTAGTGGAAGGAAACTTGGAAGAGGTGGATCCTCTCCCAAGTCTGAATAGAAATGTAAAGTCACATTTTATTTCCCAGAGAATAAAAACTCAGGGCTCCCCCACCAAATGAATCTTTCAATAATTTTGCATTTTATTCACTACAGCATTTTTTACAATGACCACAGTTAAAGGCCTATCAACAAATGAATGCATAAGCAAAATGTGGTCTATCCACACTAAATCAAACTAAATCCCACTGTCTTAAAGTCAGTTCCAACTCACATTGACCCTATCTGTTGTTGCTGTTGTTTACCGTGGAGTTAGAACCAATTCTTAGCTGACCCTCCCTCCAGCAGGTATTCAGAGGCAGTAAATCGCATGGGAAGAGATTATTCATCTTTCTTTTATGGAGCAACTGGTGGATTAGAACCACATATCTTTGTGCTGGTGGCACAATTTCTAACCATTAAGCCACCAGAGCACCAAAGTGACTCTAAAGGACAAAGCAGAACTCTGTGGGGTGTCCAAGGCTGTAGTCTTTACAGGAACAGACTGCAACAACTTTCTCCTGCAACAAGACTTGTGTGTTCAAATCCTCAAGTTCTCTGTTAGCAGCCAACCACACCAGTCTTGTTTCAGAGCTCCCTCATATGAAGTAGACAAGACAAATATTTAGACTCAAAAGTGTATTAATAGTTACCAGAGGCTGAGGGAAAGCGGAAATGTGAGGTTATTTATTTCTAAGGCAGTACTAAGTTTGCTTGGGATGATAAAACGTTTTGGGAATAGATAATGATGACAATTGTACAGTATGGTGAATGTTTTTAATGTTACTGAGTTGTAGTTTTAAATATTGTGATTGTTAAGTGCCATTGTCTAGTAACCTATGAACAGCAAATGCACCTTCTGTCATATCCTGGGCCACCTCATCACTTCTGACACACTTGAACCCTTTGCTGCAGTCACTGTGTAGATCATCTTGTTGAGGGTCTACTACCCTTCCAAGCATGACATTCCTTCCCAAGGAATGGCCTCTCCTAGCAACATGCTCAAAATATGTAAGAGGAAGCTTCACCATCCTTGCCTCCAAGAAGCACTCTGGCTGCACTTATCCCAAGACATATGTGTTTGTTCTTTTGGCCGTTCATGGAATATTCAGCATTCTTCAATGCCACAATTTAAATGCATCATCTCTTCACCTGTCATCCTTATTCATTGTACAGATGTCAGATGAATAGCAGGTGTTTGGAAAAGACTGGCTTCAATCAGGTGCATCTTAATCTTTAAACTGACATCATTGCTTTTCAGGACTTTAGAGAGGTTCCTGCCAAAAGACTTTCCCAAACTATGTATCTCTCAATCTCCTGACTGCTGATACCAAGGGTTTTGACTGTGGAGCCAAGCAAGATGAAATCAGCGACATATACCCTTCTCTATCATGATGTTGCCTATTTGCCTAGTGGTGAGGATTTTTGTTTTCTTGATGTTAGCTGCAATCTATATTGAAGACTACAGTATTTTATATTCTGCAGCAAGGGTTTCAAGTCCTCCTTTCTTTCAACAAGAAAGTTTGTGTCATCAGCATGATACAGGTTGTTGATGAGTCTTCTTTCAATCCTGATGCCATACTCTTCTTAATAAATAAAGTCCAGCTTCTTGAATGATTTGCTCAGCATACAGATTGAATAGGTATGGTGAAAGCATACAACCTTGACACATCTTTCTTGATTTTAAACCATGCAGCATTCCCTTGCTCTGTTCGAATGTTGTTTGGATAGAATGCTTCTGAACATGGTGAAAATGGCAATTGTTTATTATACTTTACACAATAAAATTTTTAATGATAAAATGAAAACATTTATTTTTTAAGTTTCTGAGACTGATAACTGCTTGTTATTCAACATTATTGCAGCAAAAGCTGTCTAATAGAATAGTTCCTAGTAAACATGATACTCTTCTGATACATAAAATATGTATCAGTTGCTTCGGGGCTAAAATCAATCAGTAGGAAGTTGCTATCAGATGTGGGAAAATGATGATCCACCTTACATAACTGGAAATATTTGGTAAGACTCACCTGAAAAATTGAATACAGAGAATATATAATGAATTTATGACTTTGAGTGAAAAGATTTTTAGACAGACAATTACTGGCAGAAGTTGCTTGCTGCATTTGGTAATCTCTTTTAAGAAATAATATTGCAAAAGAGAGTTGATCTATTAGAAAGCAGAATGAACTATAAAAGACTGATTCCAGAAATTTGGAGAATTGTAGGTTTGGGGGAAAAATTAAATTCTTTCTCAAATAAAAAAAGAAATTTTAAAAAAAGCTTTGAGTCAAAAGTCTGATTAAAATGCTAAATAATTGCCATTGGATCTTCTGTTGAGAACCCTGGTAGCACAGTGGTTAAAAACCATCGGATCACAAACCAAAATGTCAGCAGTGTGAACACATCAACTCATCTTCAGGATAGAGAGAAGACCGTCTGCTCCCATGATTTACAGCCTCAGAAAGTCTTTATTGTTATTACTGTGTGTATGTATCTTCAAGTCAGAACTGACCCATAGTTGACACTCTAGAGGTGTTTCAGAAGCTGGAAACCAAACAGGCGGAGATTGCCCATCTTTCTTCCACAGAGCGGCTTGTCGATTTGAACCACATACCTTTGCATTGGCAGTGCAATTCCTTACTAGTCAGCTACCAGCACTCTTATAGGGCTGCTACGCTATGGAACACGTTGCTCTGGTGACCTAAGTAGCTTGCGTTGCTAAGCTACAAGCACATGGTTTGAATCCACCAACTGCTCCATGGAAAAAGATGGGCAGTTTCCTCCCATGAAATTTACTGCCTCTGAAAACTTGCTATGAGTCACTTCTGACTTGATGGTACACAACAGCAACATACCATTGCCAACATGTAATAGCAATAGGCCTGTGACTGTTAAACTTTTGAATTAAGATTGCAGCCAATAAATGCTTCATCTGGACAAAATGACACCTAGGAAAGAGTTAAGGACGTGGTTCTTTAAAGTCTGATGAGCTCAAACTACCTGTTTTAAGTTGAGAGAAGATAGGTATGATTTAAAGGTATAGTCCATATGACTGTTATGTCCATATGACAGATATAGAACTAACTGAAATAATAATTTTTAAAGTTTTGGAGAACTAGTGTATGAAACACCTTCACCTGGATTAAAGGACACTGCGGCTTTTTTTCCTCCTCTTAAATAAGACTGTGCCTTTTGGGGTCAACATAACACTTTAAATCCAAAAAGCCAAATCCACTGCCACTGAGAAATTCCAACACAGAGACCTGGTAGCACACAACAGAATTGCCCCACATGGTCTCCAAGGCTGTGAAGCTTTAAGGAAATGTCTTTCTCCTGCAGAGCAGCTTCTTAGTAAAAACTACCAAACCTTTGGTTAGCAGCAAATGATTTAACCACTGGACCACTCGAACTAAGAGGGGGGGAAAACCTTAGAGTAATAATAATAAAAAATCAATAGTAGATCATTAATATTGACAAATGCTCCACAGTAATGTAAGACACTAACATAAACTGGCTGTGTAGTAAAGGAGAAGTCCATTATCTTAATAATTTTTTTGTAAACTTAAAATTATTCTGAAAGAAAAAGTTGGTTTGTGTTGGTTGGGTTTCTTTTCTCTAAAATGGCTTGAACATCATTTCTTTTGAGTGGATCTCAACTTCATAGGCCAGATTAGAAGTGTTCTAAAGCTTTCCAAGGTGGTCATCCCTACTAAACAGACTGGCACATCTTTCTCCTTGTGAGTCTGAATCTCTGACTTTTTCATTTGTTCACAATAGTGTGTGAACTGATTAGATTTACTAGATTTAGCTAATAAGCAGCTGTGGGCTGGAAGCTTCTTGTTTATGTCAATCCAGACCTGGTGGGTGGGTCTTTGTATTTAAAAGTAGGTTGGGTCCAGGAGCACTGGTGATATTTGTGTTTGGGAAGAACATTCTCCTAAGTGCTAAAACACTGGTCTGTCAGTTTGCTTCACTGAAGTAACTTGGGGTTGCTGTAATGCTTAACCCTGTGCCACTGTTGTGACAAATGCCATAATCATTACACATGGTAGACAGCATCTGATGGAGCTCCCAGATTAAGGCAGGCTTGGAAGCAGGATTGGCATCCACTTCCTAAACAACAGGCCTTTGGAAACTCTATGAACATTACAGAAACAATGGCAGTTTTAGAACAGGGTTCAGATCTTTTGTTCATAGGGTCACTATGAGTCATGCCTGACTTGATGGCACTTAACAGTAATAACAGCAACAGTTGAGCATGTAACCATTTGCATCACAGAGTGACACCATAATAAATAATAGCAGTGACCTTTCTTTCATCCTTATACAAACTTTATTCTTTTCATTTTATGCCAAGCAACAATTGATATAAAAGAGTAATTCAGATGTAGCAATGAAGTTTGATTCAGTGGGAGTTGACTTATGTTTAATGACTCCAAACCACTGTAACAGGTTTTACTTGATTATTTAAGAGACATTGGGAAAAAGAAATGACAACACCTATTTTCCCCTTTTTCTTGGCATTAACTAGTGACACTCTCACTACAAGTGTACCTTACAAAACCACAAGGAAGGAGCATTCAGTTTTATGCCTATGTGAAACACAATCATCTACTTTTATTCCTGTACTCCGCGGACAAAATGACAAGCCAAGAAGTGCAGAATGCAGGAAGTTTTCTGGGTATGAATATTTAATTTAGTAACAACTCACACTTGCCTTCCAACCTCTATGGGTGTCTGTAGATTCTGATTTATAATGATCATATTGGGTGGAGTACAACTGTCTCATTGGGTTTCCAAGAGTTTATACAACCAGTGGAAGCTGACAGCGACAGCAATCTCCCATGGTGTGTTCGAACCACAAACCTTTCACTTAGTAGTCAAGCACTTTAACCTATGTACCACCATGACTCTTGAAAAAACTCTTATTTGTAACTCTTATCTTTATCACAATCACCTTTACTTCCTACATATGCAACTTGTAAAACTTTGAAGATACTTCATACCTTTTCTTGTAGTAAAGGAAGAACTATATGCACCTGTTCTCATCTACAATCATAACTTCAAGGCACACTTATGAACAGATCTCATTTGTCACGTGGGGACTACTTGTATTTATCCTTTTACTAATAATTGATACTGCCATTTAAAATTACTTTAGGGTGATACTTGTTCAAAGGAAGAGCTGATGGCCTAGTGGTAAGAATGTGCACTGTCAACCCAAAGGCATATGGTTCAAATCCACCAGTTGCTCTGAGGGATAAAGATGAATAATCTCTTCTTGTGCAACTTACAGCCTCTGAAAACCCACTGGAGGGTCAGCTATGAGTCAATTCCAACTTGATGGTACACAACAATAACAAAAACAACAGCAACTTGTTGGAGGCTTCACCATCTTTGCCTCCAATGAACATTCTGGTTGCACTTTCTACAAGACATATCTGTTTTTCTTTTGGAAGTTCATGGGACACTCAGTACTCTTCTCTAACATCACAGCTCAAACACGTTGATCCTTCCCCTGTTATCTTTATTTATTGTCCAGCTCTTGGATGAATAGCAGATGATTGGTAAGACCGTGGCCTGAATCAGAAGCACCTTAGTCCCTCAACTAGATGGATCGACACAGGGTCTGGCAATGAACTCAAATGTGTCAAGGATGAGAAGGAAAACATAAGATAGAATTGAGTTCAGAACTATTGTTCATAGGATTGCTGTGAGTCATATTTGACTCACAGGTACTTAACAACAACAACAACATCAACATCAGCAATATTTGTTTGAAGTATCTTTTATTTGCTGCTCCACTATTTAATGTTGAACTTTACAGGCTCTTTAAAAGTGTTACCTGTGTCCAATCAAAGATATATTGTTGTTAAGAATCATTGAGTTGGAACCAATTTACAGCTGACCCTTTAATGGATTTTCAGGGGTGGTAAATTGCATGGGAGGAGGTTGCCCATATTTCTCCCACAGAATAGCTCATGGATTCGAACTGCATGCCTTTGGGAGGCCGTGCATTTCTTTACCATTAAGCCATTAGAGCACACTAAGCAAACCTGTTAAGTAGGAAATGATAAAACAAGTTAATTAATCAGGGGCAATCATAAAAGAGTATTGTAAATTTTAATAGTTACAAAATTTAATCTCTATCCATGCCTCTTGAGATGTTAACACTGACTGGACCAGGGTACCTATACCAGAATTATAAAAGGGATATACAGATGATACAACCTTGCTTGCTGAAACTGAGGAGGACCTGAAGCGCTTGCTGCAAAAGGTCAAGGACTATAGTATTCAATATGGATTCAAGTTTAACATCAAGAAAACAAAGTTCTCACCACTGGGCCAATTGGAAATACAATGTTAGATGGAGAAGAGATTGAGGTTGTTAGCAATTCGGCTCCACAATCAATATTCTTGGCACTAGCAGTCAGGAAATGAAATGATACATTGCACTAGAAAAGTATGCTGTCAAAAACCTCTCCAGAGTACTGAAAAGCAACAATGTCACTGTAGAGAATAAGGTGTGCTTGATCGAGGCCATAGTCTTTGCAATTACTCGGTATGCATCAGAGAGCTGAACAATGACTAAAGACAACAGAAGAAGAATGCATGCCTTTGAGTTGTTATGCTGTACAAGGGTCTTGAATATACCATGGACCACCAGGAAAACAAGTAAGTCTCTCTTGAAGTGGGTGAAACCAAGTTTCTCTTTGGGGGCTAGGATTTTGAAGCTCTGTCTCATATACTTTTGGCACAAGGCCAGGAGGGACTGGTCTTTGGAGAGGCATCATGTTTGGAATGGTGGAGGGACAGCACAAGAGAGGAAGATCCCGGATGAGATGGATTGACACAGTAACTGGGGCTATAGGGGTAGGTGTGTCTTAGTCAGTGAGATCAGGATGGGGCAGCCTTCAGAGCTGCTGTACCTCTATAGGATCGCTCAGTCACAGGTCACACGGCAACACATAAGAAACATATATCCTTTATTGTGTCCTTCAGAAATATTACTTATTCTTCAAGGATCTTCACAAAGGTCACCTATTAAAAACTCAACTCATGGCTAGAGAGTCAGAACTGATTCATTAATGATCCTCCAGTAGATTTTTATAGGATGGAAATTGTACAGGAGGAAAGTGCCTATCTTTCTCATATGGAGCAGCTAGTAGATTTGAAGTGCTCACCTTCAGTGCAGCTCTCTAGCCAGAGCTCACTCATCTACCAAGAAAAACCTTTATTGAGACTCTCAAGAAAATAGAAAAAAAAAATCCACCTGTGAGTTTGTATAGCAGTGTATCTATTTTACCTTTCCTTTAGGGACCTCTCCAAAGTACTGAAGAGCAATGGAGTCTCTCTGGAGACTAAGGTGTGTCCGATACAGGTCATGGTCTTTGCAATCACTTGTTATGCATCAGAGAGTTGGACAAGGGAGGATAGAAGGAGAATTGATGCCTTTGAGCTGTGGTGCTGGAGAAGAGTATTGAGGGTACCACGGACTGCTAAAAAAACAAATGGATTCATCCTGGAGAGGGTTAAACCGGGCAGCTCCTTGGAGGCAAGGATTCAGAGGCTTCGTCTGACATACTTTGAACATGTTCCTTGGAGAAGGACATCATGCTGGGGAGGATGGAGGGACAGTGCAGGAGGGGAAGGCCCTCTATGAGGTGGATTGATTCGGTGACTGGTAATCGGGATGGGTGTATAGGAGACAGTGTGACTGGCACAGGATAGAGCAGAATTTAGGGCTCTTGTATTTAGGGTGTTTACGAGTCGCAAGCGACTCGATGGCACATAACAACAAAGAACAACATGCTAATAATGAAACTAATAATATTTTAAGTCACACTGTCTTATCATTGAGAACTTCCAAAGTGCATCAACAGAGCTAAAGTCTGTTTTCAGCATCTCATTTGCTCTTTATGGTGCATTTGCAAAGCAGGTGTTATTATTTATCTTCATAGATGCAGGAGCTGGGCAATAATGTAAGTACAGGCTTCTTTGAGCTTGTTTACTGACCTGTGCTGAATAGTTTCACACATTTTTTATGTGTGAAACTGTTTACTACAGATTATTAAGTAAGAACAAGTAAGCCTGGGCCTATCTTACTTACCAGGTCCTCTGTCCCTGTTAGAGACTGTACGTTTGAAAAGACTCTTGGATTCTGTCAGAGTTGAGGAGACAGATGCCAGCCATATCTAGAAGCTGAATCTTTGTTGTAGTGAAAGGATGTGAATTTGGTCACCACAGATAAGAATGTAACCACAAATCAGCCCAAATTTACTTTGCCTATTGGTTGATTCAACACAGATTGAAACTCAGGGTTTAATTCCAATAGTGGTAGTTTTCATATCAGAAGAGCACTTGATATGCTTGTGACTTGTGTATGGTTTTGCATCCCAGCTTAACCATAAATTTCTTTGAAGCAAGTACAACTAGTAACTCTTTGTTTCCCCTCTCAATCTTTCATATGAAGCCAGTTGACAAGGAGCGAATTCCAACTCATGGTGACTCTATATTTGTTAGACAGAATTCAAACTTTGCTCAGTGACTCCCAGGCTCAGACTCTGCTCAGTGGCTAATTATTTTGGAAGCTGATGGCCAAGACATCTTTCCCAGGGGTCTCTAGGTGGATACGAACCTCCAACCTTTCAATCAGCAGCTATTTTTACCATCCAGAGAGTCTTTCTAGCCAGTAATGATGACATTCCCTCTACTAAAAAATAAAGAAAACAAACAAAACTCCTACACAGCTTTTAAAAAAAAATTCCTTGTAAGTACCTTCCCCCCTTTTGTTCTGATTTATTTTTAAAGTTTGAATACACTTTTTTTCACAAAAGATTCTTCCCATTTCCTTCACTCCACTCAACCATTGAATTTTGCAACCCCATCCTACCTCCCCTATCCACATACCTCTATTTCAACCTCCCTGCCCTAACCCACCCCTGCTCTGGATCCTCATACTCATTCTACAATAATGTTTTTATACAATATTTGTCATTGTGGGACTGAGTTAATTCACTCAGCATAATGTTCTCCAGTCCTTTCCAGGTTAAGCAGTAATTTACAAAATCATTGCTCCTGACTGCTGTGTAGTATTCCATTGAATGAATGTACCACAAACTGGTAATAAACATTTGGCAATACCATCTCAGACAAGAGTCTCATAAAAAAAAACTTTATGGAATAGTCCTGGGCCTTCAAGATGGATAATCCAACTACAAAATGGGCAAAAGACATGGAGAGAATTTTCACAGATGAAGATATTCAGATGGCCAACAGACATATAAAGAAATGCTCCAAATCACTGCTAATAAGAGAGATGCAAACCAAAATCACAATGAGATACCATCTCCCTCCAGTAGCAGTGGCAAAGTTTAAGAGGAGAGCAAATAATAAATGTTGGAGAGCATGTGGTGAGATAGAAACTTTTTACATTGTTGGTGGGGTTGTACAATGGTACAACCACTCTGAAAGGCAATTTGAAGCTTCCTCAAAAAGCTGATCATAGAAATTCCATATGACCCAGATATTCATTCCATTACTTGGAATATACCCCAAGAAAATGAGAACTGAGGCTCAAATGAGAACTTGTACATCAATGTTCATAGCAGCATGATCATCGCAAGATCATGGAAACAGCTCAGATGTCCAGTCCACACAGCTTTTTGAACATTTACGTCTCTCTTGGATTTTATGCATATGTATGTGTAAATATGAGCATGTGTAAACAGGAATGCAGTTTTCCAGCTATGAAGGAGAGTAGTTAAAATTATGGCAGTTGGTAGAACCATGTTTTCTTTGAAAGATGGAAGGGAAGACACTTTTCTTCTCTTTCTCAGCTTCTGATCAGTCCAAGCGTTCCTGGAATAACTGCTGTAGAGTAACTCCATTGTCTATCTCTTAAATACGTTCAACTGATGTCTTCATTTTCATGATAATCTTTTCCTAAAACAAAAGAAAACACAACACACAACACAACAAAACAAAACAAAAAAACTATCGTTAGCTCTTTGGTATGTATGACAGTCTAAAATCAGAGGCAGTTTGGTATGTGTTTTCATGTCAATTTCAATCATAATGACCCTCCATTGTGTTTCCAAAATTATAAATCTTTATGGCAGGAGACTACTCATCTTTCTCCTGTAGAGCAATCGGGAGGTTCAAACTGTTGACCTTTTGTTGAACACACTATTTAACACACTATAGTGAGTGTAAATAGGGAAAACAAAGCCTTAACTGTGTTTTAGTCATAACCAAAGTCTGGAATTTATGTTGGATTTTTTTGGGGGGGGCAGGTGAGTTTTTTCCTTCTAAAAAAGGAGAAATTTATTCATTTGCCTATAGGAAAGTATTAGATGTACATTTTCAGATATCATTTAAAAACTGAATTTTACAATTTTGTAGCTAAATTGCTTTGTTTTTGTTTTATTTGAAAAATACTCAGGCAAGGTCTATAATTATTGTCAATTAAAAATTATAAGAACATGAAGCAATAAAATAAAAATACAAGTATAAACTATATATATGACACACTTCTATTTGAAAATTTCATAACAAGTCAAAATAAATAAAAAACAAAGGAGACTGAAGATTACTTTGTAGCTACAGAATGAAGTGCTTAAGTTAATTCAGAAAACAAACAAAAAATACACTGCTTTTCTTTTCTCTTAAAAAAAATGTTGGCAAGTGGCCTGCTTCCTGAGTGTACTCTTCTGGTCATTTTGAAAATGGTTTCAGCAGGATTTTTCTTGCAAAGGAAGATGAATGATGGCTGGCCAGAGTGTCGTGTGGAACTCTCTTCCTCTCAGTCTGCCTTCAGATGACCTTCGTTTGAGTCCTTGTTCTACTGCATTTATTACTTTTTCAACCTTACACATATCTGTTCACTATTCTGGAAGCCCCTTCTCCATTTGTGGAAGGGGAAAGTAATAATACCTACTTCAAGTTACAATTAGACCATTGGTGGATAGGAAGAGGCGATGATGGTGGCGCTAAGAGCTGGAAGTAATGCTCCTGGCCACTGGCCCGGGTAGAGAGCAAAGTCCAGACTTCAGAAGAGTTGTTGTTTTTTTTTTGGAGGAAGGGGAGGGCCTTCTGCTGTGTATGAGGAACTTTAAGCCACTTCTCTCCATCTCCTCCTTCTGTACACCTGTAAATAACACCTCCAAAGCCCTTTTCTTTGTAACTCATAAGTTTGCTCTCCTTTTCTATAGTACCCTGAATGCTGACTCTTGTTCCAGAATCTGAACCCTGAACCATGTTCCAGAGACAAAAGGGAAATATAACTGCCAGTTAAGGATGAAGAGGCAGTCGTCAGAACAGAGCAGGGAAACACTGCATGGTTCAAAATTGGGAAAGATGTATGCCAGGGATGTGTCCTATCTCCATACCTTTTCAACCTGTATGCAGAACAGATTATCCTAGAGGCTGGTCTCTATGAGGAGAAATGTGGGGTCA
>NW_006399758.1:2205943-2212125 GCF_000299155.1 Elephantulus edwardii | reverse complement strand
TGAAGTGGATTGATTCAGTGACTGGGGTTATCGGGATGGGTGTGTCAGATGCAGTGCGATTGGCACAGGATAGAACAGGGCTTAGGGATGTTGTACATAGGGTCGCTATGGGTTGCAAGTGACTCGACGGCACATAACAATAACAACAACAAGGATGTGAAGGTGGATGTAGCCTCAAAATTCAGCCAGCCACTTCCACTGGACTCACCCATGAAAAGACCTTGCAGTCCAGAGGACAGAAACTGTCATGAAAGCATCTTCTAACTTAAGAAAAAGGCATGCAGCTTCAGCCCAAGATCACAAGTAAAGTATTAAAGTGGGCTCCCTGTCCCCTTAATCTCAACACCCCTGTTCAGCATGAAGCAGCCAGAGTGTATGTGCCCCTTTTCCCAAATGGGAAACCTGCAAATAAAAAGACAACCTCTTTGTAAAAATACATAAACAAATAAATCACCATTGGACTATGCCCACAAGTACCCTGACTTTTCTGGTCCCCGCTGGAGCTTTCTCATTTCCTTTACCTACTCCCTCCACCCATCAAGTTGTGCAACCTTGTGATTTCATCCTACTCATCCTCACACTTCTGCTCCCACCACTTACCCCCTTGGGTCCCCATATATGTTTTGTGCAGTAATAAAAATGAAAAAACAAAAAAAACCCCACAAACAAAAGACTTCCAGCCTCAGGAGAAAATAAACTACTTATTTGACTTTCAAATTTGTACCAATCCTTTAAACATGTGATATTCTTCTATGCATCTTAAAATAATAAATTACAGTTGTTACAGATCACATGGATAATACCCTTATTAAACAACCATTCCAGAACGTCTTAATATTGGTACTTTAATTTGTACTTATTTAATTATGTATGACTAATTTCATGTATATAGCTCTTTAACTTATTGTAATGAATACATTCTCCCAAAAATTTTATTTTTAATTTTTTAAGCAAATAGCAAATGATTAATGTATCATTTTGGAACCAAAGGCTTAATTCTCTCTATTTTGTTTTTAAAGAATTTAGTGTAAAATTTGCTGATTTTTCTAATTACTGTAGTAAAGTGAAATTTCTGTAATCAGGAGTATTTTCAGCAGTTTGACTGCAAATCACCATATTCTTTACAATATATCCTTCCAACAGTAAGGAAATGTTGCAGAGAGATAATAGAACATTGCTTGTAATTGATCTGGCAGATGTGTTATATATTTTTATGTTATGAAATGTAATGTAGAATTTATTTATTTATTTATTTATGTATTTATTTATTTGTTTGTTTGTTTATTTATTTATTTATTTTTAGGGACTATGTACTTGTAACCATGTTGGATTTTTTTAAAGTTGTCTCAGTGCTTACCTGGGCTCATATCCCAAGGATGACATTCCTTTTCTCTGAGGTGGGCTGTCTGTCTAATCTATTCTTGAGATGTCTTTGCAAACAATAGAGGAAGCAATTTCACTAATAGGTTACCAGAAAAACTGGTCCTGACCACCCTGTAAATAACTAAATGTCTGTACCTTAGACCAATCATATGTCATGGGCCTATCGCTACCAAAATCTCACTTCTAGCTATAACACCATGCATTCCTCTGATGATCTTTTAGCCAATCATGAATTATATAACATTTAGTTCCTGATTCAATAATATAAGAAAGTGTCCTTTTTCATGTCCTGGCAGAGTAACTGTTTTCATTCTGGAAAGTGAACATTTCCTGTTCCAGGCTGTCTCTATCCCTCAGTAAACTTGATTGTATTTATTTAAGCAACTCCATGATGTTGATTTATGATGAGAGTCTCTTAACCAATTGCACCTTAGAATCAAGAAGGAGTTATAGAAAGACAAAATCTGAAACACTTGGCTCAGATGTCACCTAAGTTCTTTTACAACAGAAAGCCAGCCATGTGGCTTTCCCTTCGGGAACAGTGCACTTCAAAGCTGCGCTCTGGCAGTATAATGGGTGATAAGTTGCACTGCCAACCCAAAGGCTTGTGATTTTAACCCATTAGCTGCTCCACAGAAGAAAGATGAACAATCTCTTCCCACAACCTCTGAAAATCTACTGAAGGGTTACTTGGTGGCACATAGCAACAATATGATTGTCAGGCACGCCCTGGGAATTCACCTGGAGACGACTGGGCAACTTGCCTGTGGTGTCATTAATGGCCCCCGTGAGTCATGACTCCAACCAGGAACTCCAGAGCCAATCCCAACTGATTTCAACTGTGAAATTGTATATGCATCCAGTCATGATCCTTCCTCTGCTTGAGTAGTTTTGTCTGGAACAATGATTAATTGTAACTGCCACCAATTATGACCTGCTGATGATTACCTTTGTCTCTAAATCTTAGAATGGAAGCTGAGGGCATGATTCAGCAGAACACTTTCAGTGTCAGACTGATGGTTTTCCTTCTTTTAGAATGATTTGTCTGTCTTTGTTCTGTTAATATCATAATTAAAAGGTGTTTAAAGAATGTATTGGGATCTAGAATGTCTTCCCCCCTTTGAACAATAGGATTCAGTTGAGATCACATATAGAAAAGGCCAAGTAACTATAGATTCCTTAACTTAGTGCTATTTTTGACACAGCAGTTGCAACAATGGAAAATAACAACAATCATAGACATGCTGCGGAACTAGGCATTTTGTTCTGTTATACACCAGGCCACGAGGAAGCAGAGCTGACAACTAAACACTATCACCCAGGAATTAAGCAGAAGATGAGTTCAGAAAAGAACTTTATTTGAAAGTGAAAAAGAAAGTTATCAGAGGTTCTTCAGGAGAAAGAAAATGTTGTGAAATCTGTTTTCAGGGGAACATTCAAATTATACCAAGACATCAAGAGGAGGTGAAACTGCTGAATAACTGGTTATATTTTGTTATTGTATTTTGTATACCTTCGAGTTGGAGCAGCTGACCCTCCAATAGGTTTTCAGAGACAGTAAATTGTACATGAGGAGACTGCCCATTCTTCTCCCATGGAGCAGCTGGTGAATTTGAACCACATTCCTTCAGATTACACCACAGCTTCTTCCCACTAAGCCACTAGAGTTTGTTTCTATTTTAGTGATCACAAAACCTAAATAGAGCTGAGAACACAGCTAGTGGGTAACTGAAAGGAGCCCAGTGTCTATCTGACCCTTAATGACACAGACTTCATTTTCTGATGCCCTTAGCAATTTATAGTAATGACAATGAAATGAGAAACTCACATGAAAATACTCTAAAGGTCTTTGAAGCAGAGGCATGCATGGCATGCCGAAAGTCCTGCAGAGTCTGGTAATAATATTATGCAGGGAAATAGTAAATCTAAAAGGATTGCCAAGCCTGTATATTTCATATCTTCATTGTTTGGGGGTTTCTTTGTTATTTTTTTTTTTAGCACTGGCATGTAATTTGATAAGAAAAGTATTGGATTTTTTTTTTAATTGGCCTGGCTTTGAAGAGGAACTGCATTTAAAACAACTGCATTAAGGAAAAGAGTGTGGGGTTAAGTATGAAGGTTGTGGTTTTTCTGATTAGAAGAGACTTGAGAATATTTTACGCTGAGGAGAGATTGTAGTTACTGCTGTTGTTGTTGTTAAGTGTCATCAAGTCAAATATGACTCATAGCAACTCTATAAATAACAGACGTGAATCCCATCCTATCCTGTGCCATCCTCACTATCTCTGTTACACTTGGGCCCATTGCTACAGTCACCCTGTCAATCCGTCTCGATGAGGGTCTTCCTTTCTTTAGAAAACCCTCTGTCCTTCCAAGAATGATAACATTTTTGAAGGAATAGCCTCTCCTAGCAACATGTCCAAAATATGAGAGATGAAGCTCCTTGCCTCCAAGGAGCACTCTGGCTGCACCTTTTCTAAGACATACCTATTTGTTCTTTTGCAGTGCATGGGATATTCAGTACTCTTCTCCAATACCACACAAAACTCAAAGGCATTAATTTTTCTTCTTTCATCCTTTTGTCCATCTCTCAGATGCATAGCACCTGAGTCAGGCACACCTTAGTCTTCAAGCTGACATCACTGCTATTCAGTATTTTGGAGAGGTCCCTGACAGTAGATTTGCCCAAAGCAATACCTTTCCTTATCTTCTGACTGCTGGTACCAAGTTGCTGATCATGGATCTAAGCAACCATTTCAATCCTTTCTCCATGTACCACGATGTTGCCTACTGGCTCAGTGATCAGGACTTTTGTTTCCTTGATGGTAATAAGCAATTCATATTGAAGACTGTAGTCTTTGTTCTCCTGCAATAAGTGCTTCTGATCCTCCTTGCTTTTAGCAAGCAAGGTGTGTCTTCTGCACAGCACAGGGGTTATTGAGTCTTCCTTTGATCCTGATGCCAATTTCTTCTTCATAGAGTCAGGATTAGTGAAGTATTTGCACATTCAATTATTTATTTACAGAAAATACTTTTTTTAAGAAACACAACTGGCAATTTTACACATGGACCTCACCTGATGGTCCGCGCTGGAATCACATCTGTGAAAAATTGTTGGAGAAGCTCAATATCAGGCACCAGAACCAGACCAGGTGCTCAGTGTGGAACAGACTATCAATTACTCCTGACCAAGTTCAAATTAAAGCTGAAGATGATTAAAACAAATCCACCTGAAGCAAAAGATGACCTTGAGCTTATTTCACTTGAATTAAAAAATCATCTTAAGAACAGATTTGAAGGATTTTTGATCATCAAAGATCGAAGACCAGAGGAGCTGAATAAATAAAATCAAGGATATTATCCATGAAGAGAGCAAAAGGTCATTACAAAGCCAAAACAGAAAGAAACAGTGGAAGTGGATGTCAGAAGAAACTATGAAAATTGTGTTAGAGTACTGAGAAGGCAAAACAAAGGGAAGAGATGCTGAAGTAAAAGATATTGTTGTAGAGATTAGGCAAGTGGAATAATTGAGGAATCAAGCTTCCTAAATTTATTGTTAATGTTAAGTTCAGGCCATTCAGCTCTAATATAGAGCTACACAACAGGACAAAACCCTGCCCAGTCCTGTGCCAGTCTCACAATCCCTGTGTCAGTTTGTCTCACAGGAAGATACCTCAGAAGAAGGTATTCCTCTCTTTTCCTGACTCTGAAACACGGAAATGCCTTCTCCAGAGCCTGACCTCTCCTGAGACATGGCTGAAGTATGTGAGATGAAGTGCCACCATCCTAGTATCTAGATACCTCCCTGGCTGTATGTCTTCCAAGACAGATTTGTTTGTCCTGTAGGCAGTTCATGGTATATTCCATATTCTTAATCAGCATCACAACTTGAAGATATCCATTCTCCAGTCAGTCTTCCTCATTCATTGTACTGTTTTCACATGCATATGAAGCAAATGAAAATACCCCGGATCAGGCGCACTTTATCTTTTTGTTCTTTACCACTTTAAGGAGATCCTTGACAACAGGCTTGCCTATTGCATTTATGTTGTTTGATTTCTTAACTGCTTCTTTCATGGGTGTTGATTTTGGATCTTAGTAAAGTGAAATCTTTGACAATGTCCATCTTTTCTCCATCAAGCATAATGCTGCTTATCAGTCTTGTTCCGAGGACTTGTTTTCTGTATGTTGAGGTGTAATTCATACCGAGGGCTTTGAGTTTCATCAATAAGCACTTCGAGTCTCCTTTATTTTCTGCAAGAATCCCTGAAGTGGCAGGGTTGAATGGAGGACACGGAACAATGGGAGATATTAACCTTGGCCTGGAGAAGAGAGGTGCTTATGAAAATGAAATAAAGAGGTGAGTAGGTGCAGATGTTGATAAATTCATAGTGATGTAGGGTTGAAGCTGAGAAAGAGACTACTTAAAGGCTTCTGATGGTTTTGCAGAGACCAAGCCAATTGCTCAGAGTAAGAGAAAATAGTTGAAAGAAACAGTATATTGGGAGGTTGAGGGTGGTTTAAAGTGAGTGATGTAAACAGTAGGAGAGCTTCCTTGTGTTGAGGGCATAAATGATATTGGAGAGCCCTTGTAGCAGGAATTTCCAAGGTGTTAGAATATCTTCAGCAGTGATAACTATTTAGGATCGAGAAAAAAAAAAGAATAAGATATCAGGGGTTGCTGAGAAATTTCAAAAGAGGATGATTGATTAGAAAAAGATATTCTAAACTAAATAGGGATGTTGTTGCTATGTACAGTCAAGTAGGAACTGACTCATGTTGTTGTTGTTGTTATGTGC
>NW_006399758.1:2197091-2205563 GCF_000299155.1 Elephantulus edwardii | reverse complement strand
AGGAGAGACCGGTCCTTGGAGAAGGACATCATGCTTGGGAGGATGGAGGGAAGGTGCAGGAGGGGAAGGCTCTCTGGGAGGTGGATTGACTCGGTGACAGGGGCAATCGAGATGAGTGTGTTGGAGACAAAGAGATTGGCACAGTACAGAGCAGAGTTTAGAGTTGTTGTACATAGGGTCGCGACTCAACAGCACATAACAACAACAACAACAACCACCTTTGGGTTGGCTGTGCTTACCACTAACTAGGCCATCAAACTCAATTAGAGATAGGCAGGGGGAAACAGTATAGTCAATGAAATACAGATTTCTAGAAAAATTTAAAGAGCAGTTTAATAGATGTGGTAAGAGTGACTAAATTTTTAAAATATCAAAACTGACTGATAACGAGATCCAGGTGACTTGTAAATGGGGCAAGCTAAGTTGAATCGAAGGACTTTGAAGGTGAAGATGTATTAGGTTGCTTTGTTTACAGAACTGAAGTCAGTGACAGACATTATGGTGTTAGAATAACTTTACATTGTTGTTATTGTTGTTAAGTGCCATCAAGTCGTAATGACCCTATGAACAAAAGTCCTAGACACTTGGGTGTCTCTCATTCTCTCTCCAGGTTCATAGGGTTTCCGGAGGCAAGCTATTATGGAAGTGGATGCCACTCCTGCTTCCAAGCTTGTTTTAATTAGGGAGCTCCATCAAACACTGTCCGCCATGGGTAACCATTAACACATTTGACACATTAATTTAAAAAATATTTATTTGAGACTCGTGCGTGAGGTGAGCAGAGCCGGAGACGAGACTAGAGGCCGAACTCGGGATCTGACAAGATGGCCGGGCTGCCCCGCTGGAATATCAAGGAAACCCAGAGTTTGCTGGCAGAACCTGTTCCCGGGGTTAAAGCAGAACCAGATGAGAGCAACGCTCATTATTTTCAGGTGGTCATCGCTGGCCCCCAGGATTCCCCCTTTGAGGGAGGGACTTTTAAACTTGAACTATTCCTTCCAGAAGAACACCCAATGGCAGCTCCTAAAGTATGTTTCATGACCAAAATTTATCACCCTAATGTAGAGAAGTTGGGAAGAATATGTTTAGATATTTTGAAAGATAAGTGGTCCCCAGCACTGCAGATCCGCACAGTTCTGCTTTCGATCCAGGCTTTGGTAAGTGCTCCCAATCCAGATGATCCATTAGCAAACGATGCAGCGGAGCAGTGGAAGACCAACGAAGGCCAAGCCATAGAAACAGCTCGAGCATGGACTAGGCTATATGCCATGAATAATATTTAAGTCGGTCTGATCCTCAAGTGTGCATCACTTCTCCTGTTCTGCCAAGACTTCTTCCTTTTTTGTTTGCATTTAATGGACACAGTCTTAGAAACATTACAGAATAAAAAGCCCAGACATCTTCAGTCCTTTGGTGATTAAATGCACATTAGCAAATCTGTCTTGTCCTGATTCCTGTTGTAAAGCATGAGCAGAGGCTAGAAGTATCATCTGGATTGTTGCAAAACGTTTAAAAGCAGTGGCCCCTCTCTGCTTTTATTCATTTCTTTCCCCATCATGGTTTTAAGTATAAAGCACTGTGAATGAAGGTAGTAGTTAGGGTTAGCTGCAGGGGTGTGGGTGTTTTACTTTTTTTTTTTTTAGGGGGAGGTAACTTTATTTTAAATTTATGGGCTCCCTTCCCCATTTTTATGGTGATCTAATTGCATTGGTTAAAAGCAGCTAACCAATTGTTCCTTAGAATATACCCTCTAGCCAAGTCTAACTTTATTTAGATGCTGTAGATGGACAAGCTTGATTGTTTGAACCAAAATGGGAACATTAAACAAACATCACAGCCCTCACTAATAACATTGTGACTTTGCTGTCAAATGAAGAATCCTCCCTTCAAGAAAAAAGCTTGTGAACATTTTGTATGGCTTGTCTGGAAACTTCTGTAAAACTTATGTTTTTAGTAAAATATTTTTTGTTATTCTAAAAAATAAAATAGAAAATAATTTACTTGAAATATTGATTGTTGTTGTGTACTGTAGAGTCAGGTATGCTGACTCAGCTGACCTTCCAGAGGGTTTTCAGGGGCAATTGCACTGATTTCCCATCTTTCTCTTGAGGAACAGCTGGTGGATCCAAACTCCTTGCCTTCGGGTTGATGTTACCACTAGGCCACCAGAGCCCCCTGAAATATTGATAGTATACCTACCAGAGCTTCCAGATTAAGATGAACTAGAAAGAAAGGTCTGATCTGCAACCAGTCATTGGGATGACTCAGAGCTGGGCAACTCAGCCTTCCACTCATCTCCGATGCTTTCTACTTTACGAATCCTTTCTGATCACTACACTCAGATGCCTTTTCTCTCTCCTTTAAGATCTCACACAACTTTTGATAGAGTTTTTAGTATTTGGCTTATCTACCAGTAGGTTCCTCCGGAGCTCTGGTAGCTTAGTGCTACCTTGCTGCACTGCAATTCCAAAGACACATGGTTTAAATCCACCATCTGCTCTGCAGCAGAAGGATGGACAATCTCTTCCTCTACAATTTACTGCCTCTGCAAACCCACTGGAGGGTCATTTGGTTCCAACTTGATGGTACACTACCACAACAATTAGGCTCCAAGGGGCACTGAGGGACAAGGTTTTCTTCTACTCATCCCTTGTTATCCATTGGCATAGTGCCTGGTGCACAGTAGGTTTGCAGCAAATGCGAAAGAATTATAAAGTGGCTATTCCATGTTTTCCAAAGACCCAAACTAAGATGTTTACTTCACAAAAGGATCACACTTTTGATGCATAAACAGTCACCTTAATGCACATAGTGTATCAGTCAATTGACACCGTTTCAGTTGACCTGGAAACACTTCCTTTGCAACTAACAATTGCATAGATTATTTGGAGTAAATACTATCTTTCAGTTCTTATTAAAGACAGACATTAGGGAGTTCTGGTGGCATTATCCTTAGCAAGGCTGGTAGCGGGAATCCACCATTGGCTCTGGGAGAAATGTGGTCAACCTCACTTTATGATTTACAGCCTCTGAAAACAGTGGAGCATCACCATAAACCTGAATCAACTTCACAGCAGTGATAAATAGGAGTAAAGGTACCAGTAGTAATAGTAGAGAATTGATAGGAAAGGCTTTTTCCCCCTTAGAAAATTTACTGTCTTTTGTTTATTTGTACTTTGCCCGGAAACCAGTCCAGCTTTTAAGCCCAGACCTATTACCATTACTGTCTCTAACGGAGGAAAAGGTGTAAATAATACAGCTTGTTCTAGAATGATCCACTCTCTGGGGAGAAAGCACAGCTTTCAGAGCCAGATGTTCTTGAGATTTAATCTTGCCCCAAACACTCACCACTAGAGACCTCAGGGCAAATGTAATATATCTGAACTATGTCTTCATTTCATGAAGATGATTTGGCAACACGATTATACCCACCTCACGGAATAGTGGTGAGGTGAAGGCATATCTAGCTCACAGAGCTCAATGCCTGGCGGTGGAATGTGAGCCTTCTGGTAAGGGCTGACTCGGAACACCTCTGTAGGACACAGTAGGACAGCCCTATAGGGATAGGAACAGATGGTCTGCCCTTTGCTCCCTCAGAGCTGCTGGGTAGCTTCACATGGCTGCCTTTTTGGTTAGAAGCCTGGCACTTATCCGCCATGCCACCACGTATCTTTTGATGAATGGCATCTGCTCTTATTCCTGAGACTTGGTTATGGTCTGTCGGTGGCAACCTTGAGAGTCAAAAATAGAAAATTTTTCTAAGAATGTGACTTGCTGGGAAAGTTGGGGCAAAGTTAGGTCCTATGTTTGAGGATGTAGGTCTTTACAATGTTGGATTTAAAGAATTTTTAAATATCTGACAGTTGCATTCAAAAGGAATCACATAAATATGGGGGAGTGGGGAAGCAAACAATGCTTTAAAAATATATCCTAAAATGCTTGGGTTCTCGGCTTGATATATAACTTTCCCTTCTTTGGAGGAGAGTCCTGGAGGAAAGGTGCTCACTGGTCTTAGTGGGATCGTCTTACAGGATCTAAACCAAGAAGTTCTGTAGTCTTTAATTATGTTAGAGCGTAAAATGTCTCCACTAATGACTCGAGCATTATATTTCTTGGATCTGTGATAACTTATTATTTTAACTTTTTAAAGCCAGTAGTTTTAGAGCATCCAACTCAAACTACTTTTATTCCAGCAAAATCGAGAAGGTTTTACTGCAGCTTGGCTGACATTTTCTTTGGGTAAGGGCATTAGGATTCCTTAAAAATGAATGAAACTTGGTATGCATAGTGGTTAATATAGCTGCTAACAGCAGCCATGGAAGCTTGAACTCACCATCTAGTTAGTCTGTGGGAAAAAGATGTGGCCAACTGCTTCTTTAAGATTACAGACTTGGAAACCCTACAGGAGAGGTCTGCTCCACCCTATAGGGTCACCTGAGTTTCAAGTGAGTAGAAGACAACTAGTTAGGATACAGTACTACCGTGGTTTCAGAAAAGACAATTTTGTGCATGCATGAGGTAGATGCCATAAGCACAGTGTCTTTATATTCAGGATCACCGAAGGTGGACAGGTGTCAGTGGGACTTCTGAGACCAAGACAGACCAGGGAGCAGGACTGGTCATCTACTTCTGAAATAACGAGCCTTAGGAAAACTTTCTGAATAAAAGCAGAACCTCATCTGTTAGTGCTGGAAGATTAGACCTTAAAGTGGATGGCAATTAAAATATGATTAGGGAAGAATTGCCTCCTCAAAGTAGAATGTTAAACGCAATATAGCATTGGGGTATTCTGCTGCAAAAGGCTCTTTAAAGAATTAAATAACAAGGAAGTCCCTTTGAGGACCGAGGTGCATGTGATCCAGATGCTAATATTTTCAGTTGCTTTGTACTCATGTGAAAGTTGGGCAATGAGTAAGACTGAAGAATTGATGCCTTTGAATTGTGATCTTGGAAAACAATATTGAATATGCCGTGGACTGCCCATAGAACAAACAAATCTCTTCTGGGAGAAGTGATGTCAAAATGCCCCTCATAGCTAGGACGGGGTGGTTTCATCATTAGACAAAACTCTGGACATGTTGCTAGTAAGGGCCAGTCCCTGGAGGAGAATAGTATGATCTGTAAAGTAGAGGGACAATGAAAAGAGGAAGAACCTCAAGGGGATGGAATGGCACAGTGGTTCTAACAATGGATTTAAGGACAACAGAGATTGTGAGGACGGTGTACAACCAGGCCCAGGGTTTCATCCCATTGACTATGAAGTCATTGAGTTGAAATACACTTGACAGCACCTAACAACAACAACAAAAACAGATGTGCATATACATACATGCATATTTATCTACCTGCTTAGAATCTTCTTGTTGTTAGGGTGCTGCTGAGTCAAGTACAGCTCACAGGGACCCTGTGAATAACAGATCTGAACCTTGTCCTACCCTGCACCATCTAATCATCCCCAACTCACTGGAGCTCATTGCCACTATCTCTGTGTCTTTGCATCTTATTCCTCTCCTTTGCTGACCCCTCTACCTTTCCAGGTATGATGTCTCTTTTTTAAAAGAATCGCCTCTCCTAACAAGAAGCCCAAAGTATGTGAGATGAAGCTTCACTAGCCTTGCCTCCAAGGAGCACCCTGGTTGCACTTTTGCCAAGATATATCTTCATTCTTTCGGCAGTCTGGGGCATATTCAATACTTTTCTCCAACACCACAATTCACAGGCATTGATTCGCCTTCTGTCAGCTTCTTCATTGTCCAGCTTCCTCCAGCACAACTCAAAGACATTTATTCTTCCTCTGACATCCTGTTCATTATCCAGCTCTCAGATACATAGCAGGTGATATCTCTCTCTCTCTCTCAATAGATAGATAGATATGTTGTTGTTGTTGTTGATTGCCTTCAAGTTGAACATGACTCATAGCGACCCTATGAACAAAAGGCCTAAAGCCAGTCTACAACTATTGACATTTGTCAAAGTTCATAGAGTTTCCAGAGGCAAGTTGTTTAGGAAGTGATGCTACTCCTGCTTCCAAACCTGTCCTAGAGTGTTATTGGTTGAGTTGCCTGCTATGCATAGTGACGGTATCTACAGCAGCTCTGAACCCTTCCCTGTCCTGAGCCAGTTTCACTAAATCCGACACACCAACCCCCATTGCCCCAGTAACTGTACCAGTCCATCTCATCAGAGATATCCCTCTCCTGCGCTGTCTGTCCACCCTTCTGAGCATGATGTTCTTCTTCAAGGACCAATCTCTCCTGGCCATGTGTTCAAAGTAAATGAGGCTGAGCTTTAAAATCCTAGCCTACAAGGAAAGACTTGGTTTTACCCTCTCCAAGACAAACTTATTTGTTTCTTGGCCGTCCATGGTATGTTCAAGACTCTTCTCCAGCACCACAACTCGAAGGCATCAATTCTTCTGTCATCTGTAGTCATTGTCCAACTCTCTGAGGCATAACAAGTAATTGAGAAACCCATGGCCTGGATTAAGTGCACCTAATTGTATCTAAATTGGCATCGTTGCTCTTCAGCACTCTGGAGAGGTCCATGAGAGCAGATTTTCCCAATGCAATTCCTCTTTTGATTTTCTGACTGCTGGTATTAAAAGTGTTGAGCAAGCTGTTAATTGCTTAACAACCTCAATGTCTTCTCCATCTATTATGGTGCTGACAATTGGCCCAGTAATGAGAATCTTTACCTTCTTGATGTTGAGCTTCAATTCATATTGAAGACTGCAGTCCTTGACCTTTTGCAGCAAGTGATTCAGGTCTTCTTCAGTTTCAGTAAGCAAGGTTGTGTCACCTGCATATCATAGGTTGTTAATGAGTCTCCCTCCAACCTTGATGCTGACACAGAAGAATTTAAAAAAACAACATACGTGCAAGAGGCAATGTTGATAAAGAAGTTCAGGCTGCTTTGAAGGAGTTGGCAAAAAATAAAGCCCCAGGAATTGATGGAATACTGATTGACATATTTCAGCAAACAGATGCTACCCTGAATGTGATCACCAATTTGTGCCAAAAAATGTGGAGGACAACTAGTTAGCCAACTGACTGGAAGAGATCCATATTTATTTCCATTCCAAGAAAAGTGACCCAACAAAGCGTGGAAATTATTGTAAAATATCACACACTAGCAAAATCCTGCTGAAGATTATCAAGAAAAGACTTGAAAAGTACACTGACAGAGAACTACCAGAAATACAAGCTGAGTCTAGAAGAGGTCGTGGCACTAGGGACATTATGTCAATGTCAGATAGATCTTGGCAGAGAGCAGAGATACCAGAAGAATGTCTACCTGTGTTTCATTGACTATGCATTTGACTGTGTGGATCACAATAAATTGTGGCTAACCCTGAGGAAAATGAAAATCTCAGAACACTTGATCGTGCTTATATGAAACCTATACAGAACAGAGCAAGGAAACACTGCATGGTTCAAAATCAAGAAAGGAGTGTGTCAGGGATGCATCTTGTCCTCGTACTTTTTCAATCTGTATAGATAGATATAGATGAGATAGATAGTAGATAGATAGATAGATAGATAGATAGATAATAGATGATAGATAATAGATGATAGATAATAGATGATAGATAGATAGATAGATAGATAGATAGATAGATAGATAGACAGATGATAGATAGATAGTCAGCAAGCACAAGAGAGGAAGACTCTCAGCAAGATGGATTGCACAATGACTGAAGCAATGGGCTCAAGTGTGTCAGAGACAAAGAGAATGGTACAGGATAGGACATGGTTCAGATCTGTTGTTCATAGGGTCACTACGAGTCATACCTGATAACACCTAATAACAACAACGACAACAGACACACATTGTCTACTGTTAAGAAGCTGTGCTGCAATCCCAAAGGCACAGGTTCAAATCCCACAGCTGCTCCACAGGATGAGGATGGGCAATCTCCTTCCATACAATTTATTGCCTGTGAAGCAATGAGTCAGTTCTGACCTGACAGCACACAACAACAAGAAATGCTTAGGCTTTATTAAAAAAAAAACAAAAAAACTCACATAAACCTGTACCTGTTGCTGTTAAATTGATTCTGACTTAGCAACATCCTATAGGTCCAAGAGCTTTCCAAGGCTGTAGAAGCAGACTGTCAAATCTTTCTCCCACAACACACTTGGTGGGCTTGAACTGCTAACCTTTTTTTAAAAAAATAATATCTTATTGTCACAGTAATTTTGTAATTAATTTTAATGAAAATTTACAGAGACTTTGGATTTCCATTCATTCATTGTTGCACTTTTCTCCCTGCCCGCCCCTCCATCCTCAGTACATTCTTCTCTTTCAAAAGTAAAAGGAACATTCTTTCATTGTTTTACAATCCCTCCCCCCAGGGCCACTCCACTATGCAGCCTTTGCTCTGGACTCCTGTCATGACAATAATACCTTAATCACATATCCCTTTTAAACAATTTTCTCCCTCATCTGTTTCAATGCAGTATATATTATTTA
>NW_006399758.1:2190767-2196615 GCF_000299155.1 Elephantulus edwardii | reverse complement strand
AGTGAATAAGTGTTCCATTTTCTCCACAACCTCAGCAGCATTTTTTGCTTGCTGTTCTGTTAAATTTTGCTATTCTTACTGGGGTGAGATGATATCTCATAGTTGTTTTGGAACTGTTAACCTTTTGGTTACAACTTGAGTATTTTAAACACTCTGAGCTCTGGTGGCCGAGTGGCAAGAAGCTATGCTGTAGTCCCAAAGGCATGTGTTTCAAGTCCACCAGCTGCTCCACTGGAGATAGGTGGGCAATCTCCTCCTATGACATTAACTGTCTCTGAAAACACACTGGAGAGTCAGGTATGGGTTGGTTCTGACTCAATGGTACACAACAGGAACAACAACATTTTAACCACTGTGCCACCAGGTCACCAACCATAGTGTAGCTATTGTTATATTGTTAGATGCTGCAAAGTGTCCCAAACTCATGATCATGTACATTATCACAGTCACTGCCTTTAAGCTTGTTGTCACTGTGTCAGTTCACGGTATTAAGGATCTGCCTCTCCTCTGCTCCTCCAGTTTTACAAGTTTGATTTTCTTTTCTAGGCTCCTCTTAGGAAGATGCCCAAAGTATCTGAAATCAAGTCTCACCATCCTTGCCTTGGGCTAAATTTCTTCTAAGATAAATCCGATTGCTCTTTTGGCAGTTAATGGCAAATCTAATACTCTTCATCAATACCACAGTTCCAAGGCATTAATTCCTCTTCAGTATTCCTTATTCATTTTAATGCATAAAAAACGATTTAAAATATTGTTATGTGGGTCTGATGTGCCTTGATCTTTAAAGTGACATCTGTACTCTTCAGCACATTAAAGCGATCATTTTGGGTTTGCGGGGGAGGTCTTCCACTTTATTTTTATTTTATATTGGTTTGCATATAAAATTTATATTCATTGTGTATCATTCATGTACATTGCATTTCACACATTCCTACATTCACTTTGTGCTTTAAATGATCACTTATATGCACTGTTGTTGTTATGTGTCGTCAAGTCACCTGAGACCCATAGTGACCCTATGTGCAACAGCCCTAAACCCTGCTCTGTCCTGTGCCAATTTCACTGTCTCCAACATACCTACCCTCATTACCCTACTCACTGAATCAATCCATTTCATAGTCTTCCTCTCCTGCACTGTCCCTCCCCCCTCCCTCCAGCATGACGTCTTCTCCAAGGGCTGGTCCCTCCTTGCAACATGTCCAAAGTATGTCAGACGAAGCTTCAGAATCTTTGCCTCCAAGGAGCAGCCTGGTTTAACCCTCTCCAGAATGAACCTGTTCATTTACTTAGCATTCCATGGTATATTCAATACTCTTCTCCAACACCACATCTTGAAGAAATCAGTTCTCCTATCCTCCTGAATCACTGTCCAACTCTCTGACGCATAGCAAGTTATTGTAAAGAACATGTATCAGTCTGTATCAGATGCACCTTAGTCTCCAGAGTGACACCATTGCCATTCAATACTTTGAAGAGATCCCTAACAACAGACTTTCCCATCACAGTACATCTTTTCATTTCCTGGCTGCTGGTGCTAAGTTGTTTTTGTTATGTGCCATCGAGTCGCTTGCGACTCAAAGCAACCGTAACGTACAAGAGCTCTAAATGCCGTTCTATTCTGTTCCAACCTAGCCATCTCAAATGCACACATTCCCACCACTCCAGTCACAGAATCGATCCATCTCATCCAAGGTCTTCCTATCCTGCACCGCCCCTCCACTTTGCCAAACATGACATCCCTCTCCAAGGACCAATCCCTCCTTGCAACATGCCCAAAGTATGTCAGACGAAGCTTCAAGAATCCTTGACTCCAGGGAACATTCTGGCTTCACCTTCTCCAGGACAAACGTGTTTGTTCTCCTAGCAGTCCATGATATATTCAACACTCTTCTCCAGCACCCCAGCTCAAAGGCATCAATTCTCTTTCTATCATCCCTATTCACTGTCCAACTCTCTGATGCATAGCACGTAATTGCGAAGACTATAGCCTGGATCAGGCGCACCTTTGTCTCCAGCCTGACGTCATTGCTCTAAAGTACTCTTGAGAGGTCCCTCACAGCTGACTTTCCCAGTACAATTCATCTCTTGATTTCCCGGCTGCTGTTACCAAGAGTGTTGATTGTGGAGCCAAGAAAACTAAAACTATTAACTATCTCAATCTCTTCACCATCCATACTGATGCTACCAATAGGCCCAGTGGTGAGAATCTTTGTTTTCTTGATGTTGAACTTTAATCCATATAGGAGGCTGCAGTCCTTGACCTTCTGCAGCAAGCACTTCAGGTCCACCTCAGTTTCAGCAAGCAGGGTTGTGTCATCTGCGTAATCCAGGTTGTTTATTACTCTTCCACCAATTGTGATGCCACATTCCTCCTTGTACAGCCCAGCGTCTCGGATGATCTGTTCTGCATACAGATTTAAAAGGTATGGAGACAAAATACATCCCTGACGGACCCCCCTTCTTGATTTTGAACCATGTAGTGTCTCCTTGCTCTGTTCTGACGACTGTCTCTTTGTCCAAGTATAGGCTGGTGCTAAGAGTGTTATGTTTATAAAATTGATCACCATTGATTTATGCCCACGATTACCCTATCTTTTCAAGCACCCATTGAATCTTTCCTCATTTCTCCATCTCCTCGCGTCTGCTCACCAAACTCTGCTTTCCCAGTGATTTCCTCCACTCCCCATCGTGTGTCCCTTTGCCCCCTATCCTTCCATCCCTTGAACTATCATATACATCTTACTAGTTCTCCTTCTATTTTTACTATAATGGCCTTATGCAGTATTTGTATTTATGAGACTGAGTTCACTCAGCATAATGCTCTCTAGACCTTCCCATGTTATATAATATTTTATTAAATAATTGTACCTTAATGCTGTGTAGTATTCTATTGTGTGACTATACCCTAATTTCTCCATCTAATTGTTTGTTGATGGACATTTGGGCTGTTTCCACTTTCTTGCTACTGTGAATGATGCTATGAACATAGATGTACACATCTCAATTTGTGCCTCAATTTCATTTTCCTTGAGGTGTATTCCTAACAGTGGAATAGCTAGGACATAAGAAATTTCTGTGTTCGGCTTTTTTTTTGAAACACCAAACTGCCCTCCTGAATGGTTGTACTATTTTCCAAAACCACCGATAGTGCATATGAATTCCAATCTCTCCACATCCTCTCCAACATTTACTGTTTGCTGTCTTGTTGCACTTTGCCACTGCTACTGGGGTGAGATGATTTCTTTTTTTGGCTTTGATTTACATCTCTCTCATTGTCAGTGATTTTGAGTATTTCTTCATGTGTGTGTTGCCAGTCTCAATGTCTTCCTTTGTGAAAAGTCTTTTCAACTCCATGTTTCTGTACATTTGGCGATAATACTTTGCTTTATCTTTTTGAGCCAAATTTTAACATCTTCTGTTTAGTTCACTTTATCATTTGTTTTTATTTTATCTACAGGTAGGTTGGCACAGGATAGAACAGCGTTTAGTGCTCTTGTACATAGGGTTGCTATGAGTCGCAAGCGACTTGATGGCACATAACAACAACAAAACATTCTAGAGCAAGATTTAGTTTCTTCTGACATCTGTTTTGATCTCTTCTTTCTTTTCTGCCTTTTCAATGACCCTATACTTTCTTCATAGGTGATGTTCTTGTTGTCATTCCAGAAATCATCTGATCTTTAGTCTTACTGCTAAATGCATCGGATTTATTCTTGTGATGATCTCTAAATTCATGTGGAATATACTCAAAGTTCTCTTTTTGGCTCTTTTCAACTTGTTTTTATTTTCTTCAGCTCAACTGAATCTTGCATATGAGCCATTGATGGCTTGTTCCTCAGTCAGCTCCTGGCCGTACTTGACACTAAATTTTCCCAGCTCCCCTTTCTACAGACACCATTGATTTGATATTCTACCAGGTTTATGTTCATAATGGTTTACATTTTTAGAAGAAGTATTTGTAATGGACAAATTGTTGACCATGTAAAATTTGATCTCTGACCTTATTTCTACCATCAAGTCTATATACTCTGATCACTGATCTTTCATTCCAACCTTTGCATTCCAATCACCAGTTGTTATTAACACATCTTAATTGCATATGTAATAAATATCCAACTGCAGGACTTTGTAGCAACACTTTATTTCTCCATTTTTGGCTTAAAAATACCTTTGAATAATAATCATGCTAGTCCATGTAATCCTTGTAGTCATATGAACATTACTGTATCAATGGCAGCATTGAATTTCAGTATAGATTTTTTAAACATTCTTTTTGCTAGTGAACGCAATTAATATTTTCCTGGATTCACACTTTATACAGTGCACTTTGTGATTATTAGTAGATGTTTGTAGGTGTTTCTCCTCTTTCTGAGGCATACCATGTCGGTAGATGAGGTTTTTTCATTGATTGAAGGCTTTTCTCCATTCATGCCATTTAAACAGGTTGTACTTTATGGAGGCGCTCAGTTGTGTTTTGAGTGCCCACCAACTGAGGAGCTCATCTTATGAAATTCTGATAGACTACATTTTGCTGCTATTCACAATTTTCAAGTATGACAACTGGGCAGACAAGTGGCGAGTGTGAATTCTACACTTTGTTTACCACCATCCCCTCTCCCCCAAATCCATGCCCTTGTCACATGTGAAACATATACACATTGTGGTAATATCTCAAAAGTGTTAAATCAACACCAATTCCAAAACCTCATCCACTCAAGAGGGCAGATTAGCAGAGCAAGGACTGTAGAGACGATGCAGGACTGGTCAGTATTTCTGTTTGCACAGGGTTCCTGTGAGAAGGGCCAACTTGGCAGCACCTAACAAGACACATGCACACATAATGCCTCCTATAGACAGATCTGAACTTCATTTCTGTTCACTATTGCATCTATTAGTTATCATAAGTGGATTTTTTTTATTTCAGAAAGGTGAAATTTCTAATGAAAACATTGGATATTTCTTCTGGTCTGATTGAATCAGTATATGTTTTCTGGCAGTTATCAGAACTGAATTAATGGATTAATAGCACTACTTTTCATCGCTGATCTGCCAGTTTGTCCTGCTGGGATGGCCTGCATGCTGCTAAAATGCTGAGAGCTATGATATTACTATTATTATAAACACAGTGGGGTCATCCTTGGCGGACAGGTTTCAAAGTAGCTTCTAGACAAAGACAAATTAAGAAGGCAGGCTTGGCAACCTGCATCAAAAATTATCCGTGGGGATCATGTGGCTCAGAAGCGAATATTGTCTGGCTTATTTGTTTTGGAAGTCTCATGAAGAGGTATCAATTGCTGGAGGAGGCCATTTGGTGAAATACAGAGCCAGGTAGGGCAAGGAAGACTTAGTGAGACGAATTGGTGGATTAGATACAACAAAGAATTGGAACATGTTGGGGGTGATTGGCAGGATAAAGAATTAGGCAACATATTGCACTTTTGTACATCATGTCACTATGGATTACAGTTGACTCAAGGGCAGTTATTGTTGTCATTGTTAGGTATCAATGTCTTGTTGGAACCTATTCATAACTGATTCTCCAGTGGGTTTTCAGAGGCAATAAATCACACAGGAGAAGATTGCTTATCTTTTTTTTTCATGGAGCAACTAGGAGATTCCAACTGAGTGCATTCAGGTTAGCAGTGCGGTTCCTTACTTCTAGGCCCCCACGACTCCTTACCTATGGCAGCTAGCTATTAAACATTACTGGGTTCCCCTGCCCATTATGCTTTTCTCTTTTTATTTTTTCTCCTTGGGTATCATCGAATCGGATCTGACTGGCACAGGAGGAGATTGCCCCTCCCTTCTCCAGTGAAGCATCTGGTGGATTCAAACCTCATGCCTTTGG
>NW_006399758.1:2188323-2189887 GCF_000299155.1 Elephantulus edwardii | reverse complement strand
AGATTGTTAACAACTTTAGTTTGCTTGGCTCCACGGTCAACACTCTTGGCACCAGCAGCCAGGAAATACAAAAACGTATTGCAATGGGAAAGTCTGCTGGTAGGGACCTCTCCAGGGTGCTGAAGAGCAATGGTGTCACTCTGGAGACTAAGTTGTGTCTGATACAGGGCATGGTCTTTGCAATCACTTGGTATGCATCAGAGAGTTGGACAATGACTAGGAAGGATAGAAGGAGAATTGACCCTTTTGAGCTGTGGTGCTGGAGAAGAGTACTGAATGTACCATGGACTGCCAAGAAAATAAACAGATTCATCGTAGAGAGGGTTAAACCAGGCTGCTCCTTGGAGGCAAGGATTCTGGGGCTTCGCCTGACATACTTTGGACATGTTGTAAGGAGAGACCGGTCTTTAGAGAGGGACATCATGCTGGGTAGAGTAGAGGGACAGCACCCGAGGGGAAGATCCTCTCTGAGGTAGATTGATTCAGTGACTGGGGTAATTGGGATGGGTGTGTCAGGGGCAATGAGATTGGCACAGGATAGAGCAGGATTTAGGGCTGTTGTACATAGGGTCACTGTGAGTCGCAAACGACTCGACGGCACATAACAACAACAAAAACAACATTTACATAAATATGCATTATTGTTGTTGGTATTCATCAAGTGGAGCACAACTCAGTGACTCTATAAATAAAAGACCTGAAGACTTTCTATAACTATTGTCATTTCTCGGCATGTGGGTTTAGGAAATGGATGCCTCCTCTGCTTCCAGACTTGTCCTAAACTGGGAGCTCTAACAAACACTGTCTGCCTTGGGCAACTGTTTTGGCATTTGACACCCCAATGACACAAGGTTAGTCAGCATCACAACAAACCCAGATTATCTCAGTACAGCAAATTGACAGAAGAGTGATGTACAACTTAGAAGAATATTCCTCCAAAATATAACACTAGTCTCACTTAGCAATGGTTAAATGCCATCAAGTTGAATATTACTCATAGCAATCCTATGAACAAAAGACTTGAACCTTATTCTATAATTAACATAATTTCTCTATGTTCATAGAATTTCCAGAGGCATGTGGTTTAGGAAGTGAATGCCCCTCCTACTTCCAAACCTGAATCAATCTGGAAGCTCTTCTAAACAGTGTCCATGATAGGTAACCATTATGGTATTTGACACAGTTATGACAAAGTGTTCAGCATCACAGCAACTCCAAGTTACTTTAGTACAGCTCTAACACTTAAAGAATGTTTATTCCAAAATTAATTCATTAAAACCAGTAATACAACTGAAAATATTCCTTATGTGAACCTAATCAAGATTTGAGAAATAATCTTCCAGAGTGGAACCAATCCACAGGAGCCTCCAAGTCAGCCACCTTACATATATATAGTAAAACAAATTATCCTTAAATATCTAAAAGCAGCACGGGATGACAAAGTAAAATATTACAATGAAATGTGCAAGGAGTTGGAGTCAGAAAATCAAAAGGGCGGAACTCGCTCAGCATTTCTTAAGCTGAAGGAACGGAAGAACAAATTCAAACCTCGAGTTGCTATAAT
>NW_006399758.1:2161830-2184678 GCF_000299155.1 Elephantulus edwardii | reverse complement strand
GGAAATTAAAAGACATATTGTGATGGGAAAGTCTGCTGTTAGGGACCTCTCCAAAGTACAGAAAAGCAATGGTGTCTCTCTGGAGACTAAGGTACGTCTGATACAGGCCATGGTCTTTGCTATCACTTGTTATGCATCAGAGAGTTGGACAGTGACTAAGGATGATAGAAGGAGAATTGATGCCTTTGAGCTGTGGTGCTGGAGAAGAAAACAAACAGATTCATCCTGGAAAGAGTTAAACCAGGCGGCTCCCTAGAGGCAAGGATTCTGAGGCTCCGTCCTACATACTTTGGACATGTTGTAAGGAAGGGATCGGTCCTTGGAGAGGGACATCATGCTGGGTAGAGTAGACGGACAGCGCAGGAGGGGGAAGACCCTCTATGAGGTGGATTGATTCAGTGACTGGGTTAATTGGGATGGGTGTGTCAGAGACAGTGAGATTGGCACAGGATAGAGCAGAGTTTAGGGCTGTTGTACATAGGGTCGCTATGAGTCGCAAGCAACTCAATGCCATATAACAACAACAACAACAACATCTTTATTTCAGAAAATACATGAGTTAGAGAGAAATGGTAATACCAATGACAGTATTTTGACAGTGGCACAAAATTGTTCAAATTTTGGGAAACCTAGGCCTACAACGTTTTTTTTTCATGAGTTTTGCAGAATCTATATAACTGCTTTTCTAAACAGCAGAATTTTTAGATGTTTCAGTCATAATTTTTGTGGCTAAACGCTTGTTCATATCCATGATCATTGACAGGCATAAGATTGTTGGATGTTGTTATTATTTGCCATCGACTCAGAATCAACCCACAGTTGATCCTCTAGTGAGTTTTCAGAAGCAGTAAATCACACAGAAGGAGACTATCCACCCTTCTCCCACAGAACTTCTGGGAAATTTGAACCACATGATTTTGGGATTGCAGCCTGGCTTCTAACCACTAGGACATCAGAGTTGCCTGGATTGTTGCATAGAACGGTAACAATTAAATTATTTTACTGTTTGAAATGAATACCCATTAACCGTTTCTCTAAGTTTTATGAAGACATTCAGGAGTTTACTAAAGTGGTATTTATGACCTATGGCAATCATTTCTTCTTTATTACGGAAAGAGTTGCTTAAAGCCATTGCCTTCAAGTACTTTGTGGGACCAAATGACAGTTCCTCCACCAAGGGGAGCCCTGTCCTTTACTGGAAGATTGGGGTTGTAGTTAATTTTAGCCCTCCCACTTAATTAGAATTGTGATCTTGTGCAAGTCACAACTTCTCTAAGCTATAATTTTCCCATCCATAAAATTGTACTCAAAATAATGCACTGTTTACCCCAACGAGTTGTGAAAGTTAAATGAACATGTGCAAATGGCTTGTAAATGGTAGTGCATGATATAAAATGTTAATCGCTGGCATTATAAAAGTACAGTACATGGCCCTTCTTGGGAGAGACATAAAAAACACAGCTTTCTGGATTCACAGATACAAGTGGCTTTAAGCCACTCAGATAATTTTTTCTTTTTTATTACTATATGGAGGTCTCCATCTCATCCCATTATGGTTGAGTCTATTCCAAATAATAGAGACTCTGTCTTTAAAATTGTACTGCCACTGTGTCAATTCTGACTTAAAATAAACTATGTTGTTAGGTATCATCGAGTCAAGCATGGCCCATAGCAATCCTATGAACAACATCCTGAACCCTGTCCTGTCCTGTGCCATTCTTATACTTGCTGCAGCCCATTGCTGCAGTTATTGGATCAATCCACGTGGTTAAGGGTCTTCTGCTCTTTCTCATTCCTCTACCTTTCCACATATGATATCCCTCTTCAGGGAATAGCTCTCTTAACAACATGCTGGGAATACGTAAGACAAAGTTTTATCATTTTAGCCTCCATGGAGGGCTTTGGCTGCACTTTGTCCAAGACATATTTGTTTGTTCTTTTGGCAGTCCATGAGATATTGAGTGCTCTTCTCCAATACTACAGCTCAAAGCTATCAATTCTTCTTCTGTCATCTTTATTCACTGTCCAGCTCTAAGATGCATAGCAAGTGATTAGAAAAACTATGGGCTGAATCAGACGCACCTTAGCCCTCAAACTGACATCATTGCTCCTCAATAATTTGGAGACGTCTTTGCTGCAGACTTTCCTAGTGCAATATGTCTTCTGATTTCCTGACTGCTGTACCAAGGTTTTTGATTGTGGATCCAAGTAAGATAAAATTGTTGACAACTTCAGTCTTCTCTCCATCTGTTATTCTATTGCCTATCAGTTCAGTGATAAGAATTTTTGTTTTCTTGTTCTTGAGATCCAGCCCATATTGAAGGTTGTATTCTTTGATCTTCTGCAACAAGTGCTTCAAGTCTGTCTCACTTTTAGCAAGCAAGGTTTTGTAATCTGCATAACAAATATTATTGATGAGTCAAATTCTGATGCTATATATTCTTCAAAGATTCTAACTTCTTGAATATTTTGCTCAGCCTACAGATTGAATGGGTATGGAGAGAGGATACTACCCTGGCACACTTCTTTTTTAATTTTAAATCATGTATTTGCAGAGCAGTTTTTTGGTCTAGGTATAGTTTTTGCATGAGCACAAGTAAGTGTTCTGGGATTCCCATTCTCCTCAAAGTTAGCCATAACTTGTTATAATCCTCATAGTCAGATATCTCTGCATAATCAATAAAGCATAAATAGCCATTCTTGTGATATTCTTAATTTTCAGCCAGGGTCCGTCTGACATCAGCAGTGATATCTCTGGTTCCATGGCCTCTTCTAAATCCTGCTTGAATTTCTGGCAGCTCACTGTCTATGTACTGTTCCAGATGTTTTGGGATGATGTTCAGCAATATTTTATTTGCATGTGATATAAATGATATTATTCAATAGTTTCCACATTATGTTGGATCACTTTTCTTGGGAATTGGAAAAAATATGGTATCTTCCAATCAGCTGGCCAGACAGCTGCCCTCCAAATTTTCTGGCATAGACTGGTGAGCACATCAAGGGCTGCATCTGCTAATTGAAACATGTCCATCACTATCCTCTTAGTTCCTGGGGTCTTATTTTTTACCAATGTCTTCAATGCGGTTTCAACTTCCTCATTCATTACCATTGGCTTCATTACTTTACCAATTCCACACTTTCAGACTACCTTCATTGCTTTCAGATTTCTTCATTGCTTCCAACTTTTGCATTCCAGTCACCAATGAACATCTTAGTTGCATGTTTGGTCAGTTTTAGACTGCAAGATTTGGTATCTTCAATTTCTTCCTCTTTGTATTTAGCTACAGGAGTGTGTATTTGAATAATAGTCATATAATAGGGCTCCCTTGTATACATATGGACAATATTCTACCACTCATAAGACTGTACTTTAGCATAGAACTTGAAATTGACTTTTTGACTATGAGTTGCAATACTATTCTTTTTGTGTCTTTCATTCTCAGCATACTATATCATGTGATTATCTGATTCAAAGTGACCAAAGCTTTTTGATTAATATTTGCTTAGGAGGCGGGAGACTCTTCTTTGAAGCAGTTAGAATCCAGAAAGTAGGCGTTTTTGATTAAAAGTTGGGTGTGAAGCACTTCCAGCAAGGATTCAGCGGAGACTTCCATGTGACCTTAATATCTACATGTTGGGTGTTATCCAAGCGTACCAGCCATGAGTTTCAGCCTGAACACTTCAACACCCTCCCACATCCTGCTACATCTATGCAAGCTTCAATTGGATCTGGTAACATGATATTCATATGCTTGATTTGCTATTAGAGGTTGTTGTTGTTATGTGCCATCGAGTCGTTTGCGACTCATAGCGACCCTATGTACAACAGCCCTAAACCGTGCTCTATCCTGTGCCAATCTCATTGCCTCTGACACACCCATCCCAATTACCCCAGTCACTGAATCAATCCACCTCATAGAGGGTCTTCCCCCTCCTGCGCTGTCCGTCTACTCTACCCAGCATGATGTCCCTCTCTAAAGACCTGTCTCTCCTTACAACATGTCCAAAGTATGTCAGGCGAAGCCCCAGAATCCTTGCCTCCAAGGAGCAGCCTGGTTTAACCCTCTCTACGATGAATCTGTTTGTTTTCTTGGCAGTCCATGGTACATTCAGTACTCTTCTCCAGCACCACAGCTCAAAGGCATCAATTCTCCTTCTGTCCTCTGTAGTCATTGTCCAACTCTCTGATGCATAACAAATGATTGCAAAAACCATGGCCTGTATCAGGGGCACCTTAGTCTCCAGAGAGACACCGTTGCTCTTCAGTACTTTAGAGAGGTCCCTAACCGCAGACTTTCCCATCGCAATACGTTTTTTTATTTCCTAGCTACTGGTGCCAAGAGTGTTGACCGTGGAGCTGAACAAACTGAAGCTGTGAACAATCTTAATCTCTTCGCCATCCATCCTGATGCTACCGATTGGTCCGGTGGTGAGGTACAACACTAAAATGTCAGTTTGTAGAGTTTCGGGAGAATACATTGTTAGTACAGCACTTGTTTGTCAGTTTGCTGTTTTGAGGTAATTTGTGGTTTGCTGGGATGTTAAAAGCTCTACCAACCTTATGCAAAATGCCACAAGGGTCACCCATGATGGTCAGGTTTTAGTAGAGCTTCCAAATTTAGACAGACTAGGAAGCATAGTGGCCATGTACTTCTTAAATAGCAGGCCTTGGAAAACCTTATGAACAGTAGAGGAACATAGATTATTATATTATTAAAGGTAGAACCCAAATTGGAAGTCAACTAAAATTAAGAAAAGCAAGCATCCTTTAATAACTGGAACATGGAATGAATGAAGCATGAATGTTGGAAAAAATAAAATAGAATGCATGAACATCACCATTCTAGGCATTAGTGAGATGAGAAGGACTATTAATAATCCTACAGACAGATTGAAAAGTCCCATAGGATTTCCTAGGCTGTAATCTGTACAGAAGCATACTGCCACTATTTTCCCTCATGGAGCTACTGATGGTTTCAAACGGCTAACTTTTCAATTAGTACTCAAGTGCTTCCCGTCCGTGCCACCAGGGTTTCTTCTGCCATCTGAGAGTAATGTCTAAAAAATGTGAACGCATGGAAGAGAAAAGGGCTACATCTCAGTGAGAATCATTGTGTCTCTGTCATTTCTTTCTACTCCCTGTCAACTGTCAAACCTGCTATAGCCTGGGAGTCAGCGCTAATCCTGGGCTTTTATTTGGGTTTTATTACAAGACAGCTTTATTTGGAAGATAGCTGCCTGGACAACTGACTGGCAGAGGTCCATATTTGTGTCCATTCCAAGACAAGACTATTCAATGGACTTCAGAAATTATTAAACGCAACATCACACACAAGTAAATTATCACATGCAAGTAAAATCTACCAAGAAAATCCCAGTGAAAACATCAGCTACTTAGAAATTACGTTAGTTGTTGACCTGGAATTGGCCAGGTGGTACTTGGATTTCTGAGACTTGACTAGAAAGGCCACAGTCAGCTATTCTTGGCACTCAGAGCTGTTGTGAAAACTAGCAATTTCACTGAGACTTATTCTCTTCCCATAATCAAAGTTACTTTTATGATCTTTTGTTGTGGCTAGATTAAATATGACAGATCAGCTGACTCTCAGAACACTACGTTGCTGACAAAAATCAGAGACCAGACCAGCACGAATGCAGCATGTTTGCTAGTCAGGGACATGCTGCTGGTCCTGGGGACACTTGAGTTGTAGCTCTAACTCTTCTATTTAACCACCATTACCACCAGCACAACCGCCAGTTGCTATTAAGTGACCCCATGAGTGTCAGAGTCAAATTGTGCTCCTCAGAGTTTTCAGTGGTTGATTGGCTTTTTAGTACATCCCCAAGGCCTTCTTCTGAGGTGCTTCTGGGTGGACTTTCACCTTTTGTTTAGTAGCTGACTACATCGATCATTTTCACTACCCGGGGACTTCAATTTAACTATGTTGTTGTTGTTGTTGTTGTGTACTGTTGAGTCGGAACCAACCCATTGCTGGCCCTCTAGCAGGTTTTCAGAGGCCGTTATTTGCATGGGAGGTTTCCCATCCTTTTCCCATAACTTAACAATATAAGGCCTCAATTTCCTCATCTGTGAAATGAAAGCATCAGACTAGAAACTATCAGCCTGATGGTCCCAAGGGCTCCCTCTGCATTCTCAGCTCAATTCATTGCCATCTAATCAGAACCAACTCAAAGGAGGAGATTGTCTATCACTCTGCCTTTGAGATGGTAACTCAACTCTTTAACCACAAGGCCACTAGAGATCCTATTGGGTCCAGATACCGAAATTTCACAGGTCAGTTTATGACTGGCAAGGGTGTCCTGCCTTGAAATGTCTAATGAGGTTTTGAGCTGCAGCAGGAACAGAATCGTTACCTTTTCCCACCCTTAGTGAGAGAGAGGATAGGGCCAGACAACCTCAGGCTGGCCCTCCAGAAGAGCAAGGATTCTACTTTGTGACATCACAGTGTCCAGCACCAGGCTTGACCTCTACTCCTGAGAAGGAGATGGTAACAGGAGATTCAGTTATTGACCTATTGGAAGTGGCACACAACCTGCACGAGCTGGAAGGAAACAGCCAGCCATGTCATCTGTTCAGGTATGGCATTTGCTATAGCTCAGAAAAGAAATTGCTGGTCCTTAAAAGGAAAGGAGGGAGCTCTCTTGTGGTCTGGTGGATAAGAAGTTGTGTTGTCAATCCAAACACATGGAGTTTGAATTCATCAGCTGCTCTGTGGAAGAAATATGGGCAATCTCCTCCTGAGAGATTTTCAGCCTCTGAAAACTGACTAGAGGGTCAGCTATGAGTCGATTCTGACATGAGGTCACATGAGGCTAGGGAAAAAGTACAGATATGTTGTTCATCAGGTTACTATGACTCATAGTCAACTTGATGATCCAACAACAAAGGAAAAGAGGGAGCTCTGATGGCCTAGTGGATAAGGAGTTCTAGGAGTCACGTTGTCAATCCAAAGGCAGGCAGTTTGTCCTCCAGTGCCATTCACAGATTCTGAAAACCCGCAGGAGGTCAGTGGTGAGTACTTTGGATTCTGCTGCAGCTACTGAATAGAAAATGAAGATAAAGCCATAAAGAAGGAAGGACAAAAATGTCAGGTAACAGAGAGAGACCAGCTGTTCCAACAGTGCAACAAAGGGGCCAGTACCATCCCACAAGCAGAAGTGGGGAGCATTCTCTCCCAGCCAGGCTAATTAACAGGAAGTCATACTAGGGCACCATTTCAAGACCTTTGGTCCTTCCAAGCCCGCCCCTCCTCAGAAAACGCACAAGGCATGGAGAGCTCAAGAGGTCATGCACACTTGCTCGCCAAAGCCATCCAGATGTGTTGCTTGCTGAGGTTTATTCTTCTGTCTAAGCATTTTAGTTTCAAGAGCTTTTCTCTGGAATGTCAGGCAAGAACAAACAAGGGAACCGGAAGAAATGCTTTCACAGACAGTACAAAAAACACAGAAGTAATGAAAGGAGGGGACATATTTATTACGGGTTAGCAGCTGGGATTGGCTTTAAAGAGCACTTGAGCAATTTCAAGCTTTCAAAGGTGAAAGGCGACTCCCTCAAATAGTGAGAGAGAAGGGTCTTCTGGTGGAGAGTGGAACGGGGTTCAGAGGGAGCCTCCACAGCTTCTCCTCCTGCCTTTAGGCCGTTCGCCAAGGAAACACCGCTTAGGAAGCAGATTGTTCTGTTTCTTTTACCTTGCCTTGGGATTTTTGCTTCCAAAGTTCTTGCTAGAGCCTTGGGACTCTAAGCGGAGAGCTGTTCTGTTTACCAGGTGGGCGGAGTACTGGACGAGTGCCAGGCCTGACTGGCTCATCTCCACCCAGGCTCCCCGGGGATTCTGGGCTCACTAGACCCAGGACAAGAGCTTCCCCAACAGCCCTGAGGTGCTGGACCGCCTGCACCTCCAAGTTTATTGCCATCTTCTTGGAATGGAAGCGGGAGGCCAGTGTTCTGAGAGATAAATTCGTTGTCTACCCACAGCTGATTTTACCCACAAACAGATAAGAGAGGAGACAGAATCTGAATACACATGTCCCGTTTTTAAATGCTTTTTGGACTCCAGAACACCATGAATGACTATACCACTGTAATAGTCAGTACTCATACTCCATAAAAGAAGTGATAACCTAAGGCATGCAAACAAACAGAGTTACAGATAAAAAGAAAATGTATTTGCATATTGACTTTACACACGTGTCTGTCTAGGGAATAGTATGGGGTTTTGTTTTGGATGTTTTGTTTTTTGTTTTTTACAATTAGATCATGATTCAGCTTCCAAAGTTCTTGATAATGGAAATGTCCTTTTCCCAACTTCTAAATTTAGTTCATTTTGCAGTTATTTGCAGTGGATTTTTGGAGACTGCAAATTCCTTAGGAGGAGATTCTTTTCTTTCTCCAAAGGAGCAGCTGGTGGATTCGAATGACCTGACTTTGGGTTGGCAGCCCAACTCCTTACCACTAGGCTACCAGAGCTGCCTTATTGAGAATTAGCTTTAACAAAACTAAGTTAATCTAGCACAAACAATATCCACAAAACACAGAATATCTGGCAATGGAAAATAGTGATGGTTGCACAAATATGATAAACACAGTGCCACCGGCTTGTAAATTGAAGACTGTTTAAATGGGAAATGTTTTGTTACCTGGGTGTTCACCTAGATCATCCCTGTGTGGTGCAAAATGACCTATGTGCTTGGCTGCTAAATGAGAGGTTGGTGGTTTGTGTTTGCCCTGGGCTACCTTGGGAGAAAGTTTTGGCTGCTTATTTCCCAAAAATTGGCCCTTGCAAATCCAATAGAGCACAGTTCTACTGTAACACACAGGTGTTAGCGTACATCAAAATCAACTCAATGGCAGCTAGTGGTTGTGGTGATACCACAAAAAAGGAAGTGGGGGGGGGAGAAAAAATGAAACACAGAATGTCCTTGCCCATTTATGCCTACATTTATTGATTATATGTATATATATATATAATTATATATTATATAGCTATATATATATATAATTATATATTATATAGCTATATATATATATAATTATATATTATATAGCTATATATATATATATATATAGCATTCTCTGGCTATTGAATAAGCTACATATCCTGGAATGTAAGAGAGAACACAGAAAGGCTAAGTGTCTGCCTGAGGTCATGGATCTAGTTGGTGCTAGTCTGGGAACTAAAGTTGATGTTCTTTTATTTTCAGCCCTTGTGGCCTCTCCAATAAACTTCATGCTGAATGAATTTACTGATTCACATTTGAACTGACTCTTAATTTCCAAATGAGAGTATTCTAAAATGAGGGGACCTCATTTTATCACCTTGGTGTGGTTATTGGAAACTATGAGTCCTCTTTTCACTCTAGCCTTCCTAGTCTCCACAGCTCCAAACCAAATAAGCTTTGATCAAGGTCAAAAAGACACTGAAGACCAATCCAAAAGGCTAAGACAACAATAAAACTCAATCCAGGGAAATCAACAAGTCTTTCAGGCCTTGTCTGAAACAGTCCACTGCCTCCTCTTTTTTTTTTTTTAACTTTTCATTGTGACTTGGGTGAATATTTACAGAGAAAATTTATTTTCCATGTGCCAATTCATCCACACTGTGATTTGTGACACTGAGTGCAATGCTCACAGTGTAACAGCTCTCTTCTCTCTTCTTTCAGTGTTTGCATTCTTCTTGCTTTCCTATCCCTTTCTACCTTCTAAGCTCTGTCCCAGGGCAAATGCTGCCCTTTGATCTGGTCTGACTGGTTCTATGGAGTGTGTACTTTCCCAGTGGTGATGTTCACCACATAGGCTTGTCTGTTCAGCTAAAAGTTGACCCATGAGGGTGAGTTTGATTCTGGGCTTACAGGGTTATAAAGGACCATAATCTCAAGGGCTCTACTAGTCTCTATCAGACCAGTAAACGTGATGTTTTTATTATTTTTTGTTGTTGTTCCATATTTTTTTCCTTTATTAAAAAATTTTTTATTATTAATTTCAATGAAAATTTACAGAGACTGGATTTTCATTCATTCGCTGTTGTACTTTGCTCCCTGTCAACTGCCCCCACCCCCCACCCCCAGTACACTCTTCTCTTTGAAAAGAAAAATAAAAATTCTTTCATTGTTTTACAATTCCTCCCGTCCAGGTCCACTTCTGTCATGACAATACCTAATCACATATCCCTTTTAAACAGTTTTCTCCCTCATCTGTTTCAACGCAGTATACATTATTTATCCCATCTTTCTCAGTTTCCCCCCAACCCCGATGTCAGTCCTGTTTTACAACAGTGGCACTATGCGGTATTTGTCCTTTTGTGACTGAGATACTTCACTCAGCATAATATCCTCCAGGGTGACCATTTTGAATACTATTGCATGAGTTACTGGTTTTTCAATGCAGTGTAGTATTCCATTGTGGGAATAAAGTACAGCATCTCTATCCATTCATTTGTTGATGGGCACTTAGGTTGTTTCCAGCTCCTTGCTATCCTGAACAAAGCCGTGATAAACATAGGTGTACATATCTGCTTGGATGTCAGTTATGGTCTCTTCGGGGTGTAGTCCCAGTAGTGGAATTGCTGGGTCAAATGGTATCTCTATTTGCAACTTTTTGAGAAAGCGCCATACCGCCTTCCACAGTGGTTGCACCATTTTACACTCCCACCAACAGTGAATAAGGGTTCCAGTCTCTCCACAACCTCGCTAGCATTTGTTGCTTGCTGTTCTGTTAAATTTTGCTATTCTTACTGGGATGAGATGATATCTCATAGCTGTTTTGTGTTGTTACATATTTATACCCCACTCTCTCCAGGACCATATATTGTGAGCCCTTTCAAAATGGCTAGCAGTGGTAGCTGGGTATTATCTAGTTATTCTGTTCTGAAGGTTGTGGAGACTGATTGGGGTTCATGCAAGTTAAATTATGCCTACTCTCCTTTCTTGGTCTACCCTTCATAACCTAGAAAGAATATTTCTTCCTGTGGTTAAAATTTGTCTTACCCTTTTATACTGATGGTCTGATACACTATTTTATTCTTTTGTGATTTACTAACTTCACTCAGCATAATAGTCTTCAGATTTTTGATAATATTTTGAAGTGTTTCACAGATTCATTGTTCTTCAATATTGTGTTGTAGTTATGATATATACACACAATGTCCCATTTTGTGTATATATCATATACACAAATGGTTTATTTATTTAGCAATCAATGAGAACTTAGGTTGTTTCCATTTTTTGCTAATGTGAATAATACTACAATGAACATCAATGTGTGCTGAATCATAAGACATTTCTATTTCCAGTCTATTACGGAAGTGTCATATATTTTTTCTCTAGTTTTTGTATACCATCAAGTTAGAACCAGCCCATAATGGGTTTTAAGAGGCAGTAAATCACATGGGAGGACATCGCCCATCTTTCTCCCTTGGAGCAGTGGGTGAATTTGACCTACACACTTTTGGGTTGGCAGCACAACTCTTTACCACTAAGCCACCATAGCTCCCTGTTTTCTATAGTAATTGCACTATTTTGGGTGTACTTTGAACCTAAAGTGTGTGAGGGTTCCCATCTCTCCATACCCTTGCCAGCATTTGTTGTTTTCTGTTCTTTTAAATTTTGTTATTAATGCTGCAATGGGAGGATATGTCATTGATTTAAGTTTAATGGCTAATGATCTCAAGCATTTCTTTATGTGTTTGTTGGCTGTCTGAGTGTCTTCTTTGTGATATGTTTGTTTATGCCCTCTGTCCATGTTTTTAAAAGTTTTGTTTTGGTTTGCATATAAAATGTGTATACATTATGTTTCACATATTCTTTCATTCACAATGTGTTTCACACATTGTGTTTTATAAAATTAATCACCATTGATCTATGCCCACCATTACCCCATCTTTTCAGGTCCCCATTTTTATATTAGATTTACTTGGGCTATAGCTGACTTGACAGCATGTGAAAACAATTACAACTTTTCTTATGCATTTATCAATGCTTTATTTAGAATTTTTTTTGTAAGATAAATGAAGCCTAAGACTTGACTCGAGCATTTGTTTTAAGCAGAATTGCATTTGCCTTGCATTTCTAAATAACCTGCAAATTTGACCTCAGTCTTTCCCTGTACACAGATATTAAAGTTTCCCTAGTTGAACTCACTGAAACCATTAAAACCATTCTACTGTCCCAAATTCTGAACTAAGGAATTTTTGACTGTTAATACAGACCTCAATTCCAGGGCCACCAACTCTCATTAACCTTAGAAAGAGCTGATGAATATCTTCAAGGCCACTAGATTGGTTTTCAGCCAACTAAAAAGAATAGATTCATCCAGTAAAGACCTTCAAGTTTGCTAGTTTTCTGAACAGAGAATTATGAAATGACTGCCAGCAGGAAAGAACATTCCATCATGATATAGGGTTTTAGCCAGGCTGTGGAAATATCTTTCAACTTCCATAATAATTTCAGAAGTTGAGTAACATGCTGAGTAATTTTGCACGTAAAACAGCCTGAAAGTGCAGAGCAAAGCTGATTGTGGAAAGGGGGCTGGGAGACACGGGAGTTTTAGTTTCAAATTCTTTGTTGTGATCTCAAAATTTCAAAACTCTCAGGAAAACAGAAACGCAGGTATGCCGAGTGAACTTTTGAAATGTTTTCCCTCAGATAAACTGAGAAGATATAGCCTGATGAGTCTTACTTAACAACCTGGGGTGGGGGGTGTTAAAGAAAAGAAAGAGAATGCTACCTCCCCAGAGAGACTGTGAGGCACAACTCTCTCTTGCTGTCACCACCTGAGGTTGTCTCAGAGTCCACACCTGAATCTCTGACACATTCAAGACCCTCCCCTCAACTCAACCTAACCCAGGCCCAAGTCCTCTCTCCTAAGAATTGTGCAAGGAGGGCCTCTGTAACCGGAGACCTGTGAAGTCTGGAAAGGAATGTGACCCAAAGCATTTGAAGGAGATCTCCTGCTGTTTACCCTGAGCCTCCAGAGAGTGTTAGGAGGGGAAAGGTGTGCTCTGAAATGAGGGGGAGAATTTAGCCCTCAGCAGGCAAAGCAAGCAAACTCTTGGAGCCTTTCCCTATAACTTTGCCAGGCAGGGTACCATCTGCTGCACCCAAAGTACCCCTAAAGTAGGATCCTTTTACATTTGAGCCTATTTGGCTACTCCTTGTTGGGTTCTCTTTTAAAAGCTACCTAAACAGATTTTTGCACACTAGTGTTCACAGCAGGTTTAGTCACAATAGCCTAAAATGGAAACAGTCCAAGTGTCCATCAATGGAAGAGTGGGTGAAGCCAATGCGATAGAACCACACAATGGAATACTACTCAATCATAAAGAGTAAATTAAATCCTGACACACAGCACAACATGGATAAACCTTGAAAACAGGCCAAATGAAATAGTCAGAAACAAAAGACAAATATTATATGACTTTTCTTGTGTGAAACAACTAAAATAAATGCAGAGACTAAAAGTTGCCTAGTGGTTGCTAGTGACTAGAGAGAGAGGGTACTGGGAGTCATCATTTAAAGATAAAACTAATGGGAGGGGAATCTCAACACCAATAAGGAAGAGGAAACAGCCCGATTCTTCAGGCTGGAGAGTCCTGTGCTAGCCAGACCAAGACACAAGAACAAAAGCAGCCTCAGCAGAGAGCCAGAGACCAACGTGAGAAAGAGGTGATGTGGGACTACTGCCCCACACAGCCAGAGCCAGGGGCCTTTAGCAAGCTCGCTGGAGGTCAGAGAGATTGTATTCTGCTGCCAACCTAAATTATAGCTTGTCTATTATCTTCTCTCCTAAACCTCATGATTGTGGAAAAAAAAAATACTGATAGGAGAGAAAGACGTTAATCAAATAATACAAAAGAGGAGAAAAAAGGAATGGCAAACTCTAATATCAAAGGGGGGGGGGAGTATGTATTAAAAGACTGAAGTCAGGAACCCAGAGGGATCAAAAAGACCCGAGTTCTAAGTCCCATTCTTCTAGTGCCCCCTACGGGGTGAATCAGAATCCGGAGACTATTGGGAAGATTCTTTACTAAACATTGACTTAGATGTTCTATTTACCAAGTGAGATCTTTGTAATTAGAAGTTTATTAGTACTTCGTCAAATCACAACACAAACTCAGCTTTCTGTTCCTCACTCATACAGAGCTCACTCCATCCTTGTTTGTACATAATTTGGCTGCTCTAACACTTGAAACATTATTCTCCAGAGTGTTAAAGAGCAAGGATACCAGTTTAAAGATTAAGGTATGGTTGATTTGCACCATGTTCTCTTCAATTGTTTTCTAACCGTCTGTAAATTGGAAAATAAATAAAGATGACCTGGGAAGAACTGATGCCTTTGAATCACAGTGTGGTAAAAAGTAATGACTATCCCACAGACTGCCAAAAGTACATCTGTCCTGGAGAATGTGTAGCCAGGATGCGATCCGGAGAACATGTCGTGAACTGAGCTGTAAATACCCTTCTGTTAAGTTGCCCCAAATCATCACGTAATGGTAACTAAAATGAAATAGCAGGTTTATCTTAAATATTGCCATTTGCACTCTGTTTAATAGTATTGTTGAGTATAAACTAAAGATAACTCACAAATTTTATTTTACCAGTATTAGTTATAAACAAAAGGCAAACAGAGGAAAACAGATTTTTTTTTAGTCAGCTGAGAAAAGAATTTATTAGATACTTTTCTCAGATTCTCTCCTTTTAAATATATTTGCATTACAAATTCATTAACAAAAGGGATACAAGTGTCCTTTTTATATCCAAAAATATTCTTTTGTATTCTAGAAATTAATATATTTCCTGTTAGATATAAAAAAGAACGGGAGGGCATGAGGGAGAGGAATCAAGAAAGAAATTGGTCCTAAGAAATGAACAGGCCTTTATTGCGTGGTCTGAGAGGGACGCCAAGTGACCCGGCGATGGACAGGATCGAAATGGCACACTGGCAGTTTGGGGGTTTCCTTTTTTTAGGGGTACTAAAATGGTACTTCTCGAAATTTGTCGTGTTAATTATGTTAGGTTTTAGTTATTTTTAATCAATCCAGACTCTTATCAGGATTAATTGTGTGGTCTGTTCTTTGATATGACCAGCTTAGGTGTTATCAAGTTTCTCAGGAACTGATCAAGCTTGAGGGTGGTGGGGTAACTGCCATTTTCTTCCTTCAGTTCCTGTTTCTTAATCAACAAATTTATCTCCTGTCTACTATGTTCTTCCAAAGTAGCTATCTTTTATTGTTTGCCTTTGTATTCTAATGAATTCCCTGTTAATTTGAATTCATTGTTTTCTTATAAATGCTGTTATACCTAGGACTGTTCCACACATGGTGGCAAAAAGAAAATAAAATCTTTTTTATGCATTCTGTTATTTTTTGTTAGTGTGCCATTGAGTTGGAATCAGCTCATAGCTGACCCTCCAGTGGATTTTCAGAAGCAGTAAACTTATGTGGGAGGAGATTGCCTATCCTTTTCCTTTGGATCATCTGGTAGATTTGAACTGCCTCCCTTTGGGTTGGTATCGTCACTCCTTACCACTAGGCCACCGGAGATTCTACTCTTTAGGAACTGAGAATTCAGTTCTAGAGACAAGCTATACACTTGTAAAGTGTTCAACTGTGAAGAAAACCCAAAGCCTTTGCTGACTCATAATTATCCCTGTGTTAGAGAGTAAAATGGGATTCCTTGGGATCTTCTTGGTTCTAACCGTTTTTTTGTCACTGTTCATGGTTTATTTGGTGTTTTAGTTGGTCTGACCTTTTTTAAGGAGACGACCAGTAATTTCTTCTGCAGTGACTCTGGGTGGGTGTGAACCACTAGTATATACGGTAGGGCCACGAGGTTCAAACCCACCAGCCGCCCTGCAGGAGAAAGATGGACAATCTCTAGGGCAATTTACTGCCTCTGAAAATGCACTGGAGGATCAGCTATGGGCCGGTTCTGATTCAGTAGCACACAACAACAACAAGTCAAGCATAAACTACATCCTCAGGTGCAAAGAAGCACACAACTATGTGATAAATATGAGCACTGTGGACTAGCAAGTGTCTCAAAGCCTAGTGCTCAGACGTGGGAAGGACTGGAGTGTTCAGGTGGCTTCTCATAGAATCGTTTGAACTTGTGAAGAATCTTAAAGAAAAGAAACTAGAAAGTGCCTGACTTAAAGGCTGGGGAGAAACATTTTCTAATGCAAATAGTGACATTAGCCAAAAAGATCTTCCCCCCACTCGTAGCCCTTCTCTCCACTCACCTTATGTTTTCACGACCTTGCACTCTGCATGCAAAAGAAACAATTCATGTGGCTCAAGTGGGCCGCGGAAACAGTAGATTTGTGAAAATCTACCAGCATGAGGAAAGATGGAACAAATATCAATAGGTGATGTATGAGAAAAGCTCTGGCAAATGTTTGTGTGTGACTTAAACAGGCATTAGCTCTTGAACTTAGACCCTAAATTCAGCACACTATCCGTCTAATTCCTAGGCTTTCTCTAATCCTGCCCACTAGCGTTTCCTCAGTCAGTCAGGGACTTCATCATATTCCTAGTTTCTCTGACTAGAGTCTGGCGTTCTCCAGTTCCTCGGTCCCCATCCTTCTGCCTTGGTCATCAAGCCAAGGGATGGAAACCATCACTTCCTTTTTTCGACCTGCCACCTCCCTGGTCCAGACTGTCACCGGTCACCGTCGTTTCCTAACATCACTCCTCTCCCGGTACCGCTCCTCTGCACATGATCTGTCACCCTGCTGTTGAAAAAAAGATTCCAACCTGCCAATTCCTAGTTTAAAATCAGTTCGTATATTTTTGGTTATCTACAAATAAGGACTAACTCTCCCATGTTGGCTTTCTAGGCCTCTCATCTTTGCTCCAGAAGCCCTGATAGTGCAGTGATTAATTTCACACTGCGAACAGAAAAGTCACCTGCTTGAACCTAGGCAGTTGTGTGCATGGGGATCGCTGTGGAAACCCGCTGGTGCGCTTTTCTCTGCTCTACAAGGTCATCATGAGTTAGAGTCAATTTGATAACAGTTTGTTTGTTTTTCGATCTTGGCTAAAAATACAAAGATGCCATTCTGAGGACTAAGATTTGTCTGATGCATGCTTTATATACCCACTTAGCTCATATACATACGAAAGCTGACAAGGAATGCAGAAGAATGGAGAAGAACTGATGAATTTAAATGATGGTGCTGGAAAAAATATCAATACTTCTGGACTGCCAGAAGGATGAGCAAATAAGATAGGATGTTCTACTTTCATCTCTTGCCCTTTGGGTACACTATCAAGAGGGACTAGTCCCTAAAAAATTAATAATAGAGTTGGTAGAGGGTCAATTTAAAAGAGAAAAATCTCCAAAAATTTTGAGTGACATGGTGTCTGCAATAATGGGCTCAAAGATAGAAACACTTGTCCGGGTGGCACTAGATTGTTGTATGCTAATGGATCTGATTCAGGCCATGGACTTTCCAATCACTTGCTAGGTATCTGAGAGCTGAACAATTAATAAGGATGACAGAAGAAGAATTGATGTCTTCGGGCTGTGGTATTAGAGAAGAGTACTGAATAGCCTATGGACTGCAAAAAGAACAAACAAATATGTCTTAGAGAAAGTGCAGCCGGAGTGATCCTTGGAGGCAAAGATGTTGAAGCTTTGTCTTACATACTTTGAGCATGTTGCTAGGAGAGTCTACTTCTTGGAGATGGACGTCATGCTTGCAAAGGCAGAGGGTCGGTGAAGAGAGGAAGATCCTCAGCAGGATGGATTCACATGGTGACTGCTGCAATGCGCTCTTGTGAGTCAGGAAGTGAGAGGATGTCAAAGGATAGGACAGGGTTCAGCTCTGTTGTTCATAAGGGTGCTATAGACTGCACTCAATTCGATAGCACTTAACAACAACAAGACAGATGAATCATAGCTGACTTGATGGCACCCAACAACAAGAAGCTTTTCTCCACCACTCTTCCCAACTCCATCAACCCATTTGCCTATTCCTCACCACGTCTAGGCTCCAGGCACCCACAGGTTCATCCACTTTCTAGTTCCAGTCTGCCAAATGCCAAGATTCCTGCCTAGAAGAGCCACTAGTTTATTCTCTCTGACATTGCCAGAATCCTTGCATAAACAGTTACCATGTTCAGCTGCCAACTGAAAAATTGCAACCTATTTTTAAAAACACAGCCTATAAAGCCTAGTTCTACCTGACACAGATGGGATTGCTTCGAGTTGGGATTGACTTGATGGCGAGTGATCTGGGCTGGTATGACATTGTTTTGATTTATAACAGACACATCATGAAATGATCCACTTAATGCAGGAAGACCTGGAAGAGAGAAGAGGAAGAATGTTTTTAGATAGGAAATAATAACACAAAATGAAAAGGCTCAAAGGAAGAGAGAGTGATGTGTTCGAGCGCTGAACAATGCAATTACTGGAAGTGGGTCTGAGTGGAGAAGAAGAAATCGGCAAAAGAAGGCACTGGAGAAAGAGGTGTGGACCAGGTCAGAGGGTTGGACCTCTTAAGGAGTTTGAATCTTAAACTCAATAAGTGGTTTTGAAGGGTTATAAGAGGGAAGTGGTTAGATAAAAGGTTTGCATCTTAAAAGAATGTAGGTGTAGAACAGATGGGAGAGGACAGAATGAGGAAAGAGATGTCAGTTGGGAGGGACGCTATCAGGGTAAACCAAGGAGATTATGAATTGGGTGTCAGTGATAAAGGAGGATGGACTTCAGGGGCTGATGGGAAATAGAGTTGATTGATCAGGTGTACACCTACTGGACAGTGCAGAGTAAAGGATGATGCCTGGACTCTGGCTGAGTCCAGAGGCCAAACACAGCATCCTTTATCCTGCAGGAAATGGGAGACTTAAAGATTTATTGGCTAAGGTACATAAATGTTTTGAAATTGTGGAAAAGGGCCTGAAAAGGCTGACTAGAGATTAATTAATGGGCAGCAGCTGGAATGTGTTAATAAATGCTAATTATATGTTCTGGTGGCCTAGTGGTAAACTGGTGATATCACAGAAGAACACAGTTCAAATCCACCATTGCTCCGTAGGAGAAGGATGGGTAATCTTCTCCCATGTGATTTTACTGCCTCTGAAAACCCACTGGAGGGCAGCTATGGGTTGATTCTGCTGGCATAGTCTGTAGGGATCTGCATTGCTAAAACAAAAGTGGGGCCTCTGTGGTGTGTCAAATACACCAGCGGCTCCTCAGGAGGCAGCTGGGTCATTTCATGCCACTCGATTTACAGCCTTGGAAAATCTGCTGGAGGATCATCCATGAGCTGGTTCTGACTCAATGGAGATGAGTTTTGAGTCCGAGGTGCCTCTATGCTTACAGCACAAAAGCCATTTGAGCCTTGATAGTCCCATCTCAAGGATGTTGTTGCTGTTGATATGTGCCATTGAGTTGCCTGCAACTTATAATGACCCTATGTACAAGAGCCTTAAACCCTCCTTTATCCTTTGCCAATCTTACTGTTTCTGACATACCTGTCCTCAATACACCATGACAGAATTAATCAATCTTATCGAGGATCTCCCTCTCTTGTGCTTAATTTAATGAAAAATAAAAGTGTTTTCTTTTAAAATTATATGTGCACAGATTATAATATATATATAAATCACAAGTTGTTATGTTTTATAGTAACCCTGTAGCACAGAGTATAACTACTTCATAGGTTTTCCAAAGTTGTAATCATTACAGAAGCAGATTACAACCCCTCTCACTTTAAACCAGTGACCCTTCCATTAGCAATTGGAAGATTAACACTGTACCACCAGGATTACTTTTGTTGTTGTTGAATGCTGTTTAGTTGGCTCAACTCATAAAAACCTCAATGCACATCAAGTAGAACCTGCCGCATCTTATTCTAATCCTCACATAATCTCTGCTGTGCTTAAACCCATTGTTGCAGTCACAATGTCAATCCATCTCGTTGAGGGTCTTCATCTTCTTCACTGACCCTCTGCTTTTCCAAGAATAAATGTCTTTTTCCAAAGACTGACCACTCCTAATAACAATCCCAAAGTAGGTGAGATGAAGTCTCACCATATGCTTCTAAGGAGTACCCTAGCACTTCATTCAAGATAGATATGTTTGTTCTTTCGGTCATCCATGGTATATTCAATACTCTTTGCTCTTATGGTATGTTATGCTTTGAATCACAACTCACCCTTCCACTCCAAACCAACTCCTTTCCTCCGTGGTAACCTTAAAATGTTCACATAGCTCCTCAGTGTGTGTCAGTGTGTTTATATAACTCCTTAACACTAGGCCACCAGAGTGTGTGTGTACACACACACACACTTTATTGACCATGAAAAGGCATTTGACTATGTGGGTCATAACAATTTGTGGCTAACATAGAAAAGAATGGGAATCCCAGAACACTTGATTGTGTTCATGCAAAGTCTACATTGAGACCAGGAAGCAGTGGTAAGAACACAGTAAGAAAACACTGCATGGTTCAAAATCTGGAAAGGAGTGTGTCAAGGATGTATCCTTTACCCACACCTTTTAATCTATATGTGGAATAGATCTCTCAGAAGGCTGGACTCTGTGAAAAAGAATGTAGCATCAGAATTGGAGGAAGACTGATCAACACAACAACCTGCATTATTCAGATGGCACAACCTTGCTCGCTAAAACTGAGGAGGATCTGAGGCTGCAGATCAATGACTGGATTCAAGGTCAGCATCAAGAAAACAGATTTTGAGCATTTTTTCATGTGTCTCTTTTCCACTTGAATATCTTCCTCTGTGAAAATTATTTCTATGTCTTTTGCCCATTTTGTAATTGGGTTATGAGACCTTTTTTTTTTGTGAAGGCCCAGGGCTACTCTGTAGACTTTCGTTATGAGGCTCTTGTCTGAGATGGTATTACCAAGTGTTTGTTCCCAGTCGGGAGGTTTTCTTTTTACCCTGCTGGGAAAACTTTTTGATGCACACAGAGACTTAATCCTTAGAAGATCCCATTCATCAATTTTATCCTCTTCATATTGTGCATTTCTGGCTATATTTGGCAATTTCTTTACATCTTGGGCTAGCGTGTCTTAGCCTGATCCCAGTTTGTCTCTTATAAACTTTATGGTTTTGGACTTTACTTCCAGGTCTCTGATCCATTTTGAGTTGATTTTTGTGTATGGTGTGAGATGTGGATCCTGTTTCAGCTTGCTGCAGGTAGAAGTCCAGTTTTGCCACCACCATTTGTTGAAGAGATTATCATTCCCCATTTGATAGCTTTGATTTCCTTGTCTAATATCAGTTCACCATAGATAACTGGGTCTATTTCTGGGTTCTCAGTTCTGTTGTATTGATCTATATGCCTATCATTGTACCAGTACCATGCTATTTTGGTTACCACTGCTGTGTAGTAGGTTTTGAGGTCAGAGACTGGCAATAAGAGAGATGCAAATCAAAACCACAATGAAGTACCATCTAATTCCAGTAACAGTGGCAAAGTTTAACAGAGCAGCAAGTAATAGATGATGGAAAGGATGTGGCGAGAAAGGAATTCTTATACCTTGTTGGTGGGATTTTGAAATGGTACAACCATTCTGGAAGGCAGTTTGGAGCTTCCTCGAAAAGCTGAACATAGAAATTCCATATGATGCAGCTATTCCTCTCCTTGGAATATACCCTGCGAAAATGAGAATTGCACAAATGGGGGTTTGTACACCAATGTTCATAGCAGTATTATTCACCATCACAAGAACATAGAAACAGCCCAGATGTCCAACCACAAATGAATGGATTGAAAACTTATGGTACATTCACACAATGGAATACTATGCAGCAGTCAGGAACAATGATTTTGTAAATTATTGCCTAACTTGGGAGGAACTGGAGAGAATTATGCTGAGTGAACTAACTCAGTCTCACAAGGACAAATATTGCATAAAACCATTATTATAGAATGAATATAAGGATCCAAGAGGGGTGGGGGAGGGTAGAAGCAGAGGAATGAAGATGTGCAGGGGGATATTAATCATGAAGTTGTACAATTTGGTGGGTGGGGGGTGAGGAAAATTGGAAGAATTTGTTCTCGAAATCAATGTATTTGAATTTTGTAAATAAACTAATATTTTGAAAATAGAAAACAAAGATTCTCACCACTGGGTAACATTATAATAAATGGAGAAAACATTGAGATGATTAACATTTCATCTTGCTTGGTTCTACAATCTACACTCTTCGCACTAGTAATAAGGAAATCAAAAGACAAGTTGCTTTAGTTTCCTATTCTGTCAGGGACCACTCCAGAGTGCAAAAGAACTATTTCAGTCTAGAGACTAAGGTGCGCTGATCAGGCCATAATATTCTCAACTGCTTGCTATGCATCTCAGAGCTGGACAACCACCAAGGATGATAGAAGAATTGATGCTTTTTACTTGTGATGCTGGAGAAGAGTATTGAACATTCCATGGACTGCCAACAGAACAAATAAATCTGTGCTGAGATGGTGAAATCAGGTTCCTTCTTGGAGGCAAGGATTTTGAAACTCTGTCTTACATACTTTGGGCATGTTGTCAGGAAAGACCAGTTCTTGGAGAAGGGCATCATGTTTGGAAGGGTAAAGGGTCTGCATAGGAGAGGAAGACCCCAAATGAGATGGATTGACACATGACTGTGACAATGGGGGAAGGTATTTTTGCTCATAGAATCACTGTGAGTTGTTGCGTCAACAACACATAAGAACCAAACACCATGTGTACATATGCCATTATGTATATGTACATCCATATGTCAATATTTATTATTACGCATAAATGTTGACATATTAGGCATCGGAGAGATGAGATGGACTGGCATGGGGCATTTTGAGTCTGATGACCATATG
>NW_006399758.1:2158869-2159410 GCF_000299155.1 Elephantulus edwardii | reverse complement strand
GCTGTTGTGCATAGGGTCGCTATGAGTCAGAAACGACTGATGGCACATAACAACAACAACAACACATCCATATGTACGTGTATAAAATCTGTAGGTAGTGCAAATGATTAAGCATTCAGCTGCTAGCTGCATGTTTGATGGTTTAAGTTCCACTCAGAGACACAATGGAAGAAAGGCCAAAAATAATTAGCCATTGAGAGTTCTATGAAATACAGTTCTACTGTATAGTTTATAAGTGATATAGTTATAACTATATAACTACTATATAGCTAACTGCATAACTACTATATAACTACTGCATAATTATAAGTTATAACTAAGTTATATAGTTATAACAACTACATATATAGTTGTTGTGTACCATCGAGTTGTAACTGACACATAGCTTACCCTCTGTTGGGTTTTCAGAGACAGTTAATCACAAGGGAGGAGATTGCCCATCTTTCTCCCATGGAACAGCAGGTGGATTTGAACCATGTGCCTTCAGGCTTACAGTGCAGCTTCTTACCACTAGGCCACCAGCATTATGGTATTTTAGATA
>NW_006399758.1:2138628-2158724 GCF_000299155.1 Elephantulus edwardii | reverse complement strand
TATAAATATATATGCTTTAAAGTCATTGTTGTCAAGTCAGAACTAATTCATAATTTGAACCTCCAGTGAGTTGTCAGAGACTAGAAATCATACAATTTCACAACAAGAGATTGTACACCTTATGTACATCTTATCTTCCCCAGAACAGCTGGTGAGTTAATAGTGCTACACCCTAGGTACTCTCTAGTGAGTAGCCGGATTGATACCCGCCCCCCACCCCCGTCTGTGTGTGTATGTGTATATAGCTATCTGCTCTGGCATCTTAGTGGAAAGGAGTTGCACTTCCAACTCAAAGGCATGCAGTTTTAATCCACCAGCTGCTCCTGGGGAGACAGATGGGCAGTTGCTTCCAGTGCAATTAGCTGTCTCTGAAAACCTACTGAAAGGTCAGCTACAGGTTGGTTCTGACTTGATGACACACAACAACAATACCACATTTATCTAAAGTTATCTAAATAGATAAAGGTTAGCATTTTCTAAATAGATTCATTTTCTTTTTACATGAAAGGTTATTCATATTTTGCCATGTCTTGCTTTTTAAAATAACAGAGCCACCTTGTTCTTTTCGATGTCTGCAATGAATACACTTGCATTTATTTTAAGTCCTTCATTTAAATAGCTCTGGTGGTATAGTGGGTTATAGGTTGCACCGCTAACTGGAAGATTGGCAGTTTGAATCCACCAGTTACTCTACAGAATGAAGATGAGGTTTCTGTTGCAATTGAGATTTAGTGCCCTGGAAACCCCCTGGAAGATCATCACGAGCAGTAATCACCTAGATGGAATTTATGTCTAACACGGTTTTAACAGTACTTTTATTTCTTCTTATTCTTGAGAACTCACTCGTCACACCCCGGGTCACCGTCTCCTCCCATCTTTTTCACATCTGTCCCTGCTGGCCTAGCAGACAGGGAGTTGTACTGCCAACCGAAAGCATGATGTCCCTTTACAAGGATTCGTTCCTCCTTGCAACAGGTCCAAAGCATGTCAGATGAAGCTTCAGAATCCTTGCCTCCAAGGAGCAGCCTGGTTTAACCCTCTCCAGGTGAACCTGTTTGTTTTCTTAATTAGTCTATTGTATATTCAGCACTCTTCTCCTACACCACAGCTCAGGCATATCTCCAGATCACTAGTCTCAGTGATCAATGATCTCAATGTCTCTCCCTGCCATCTATGGTTGGTCACTGAACACCTCACCTGCTCATGAGATGACTGTTTCTCTTCCTCCTGTTGTAAAGGCCACTGTCGTCTTCTCCTCACCCTGTGGAACAGGTGTACTATCTCTTAAGACTCTTCATAAGCCCCCTGTCAGGCCACTGGAATCCTCCTGGGATAATTTCCCCCATGGATCTATGCTGGCCTTTCTGTGGGTGTCCTTTGCCACCTGCATTAGCTGTGAGTAAATGTATTTTTGCGACTCTTTAATGCCATTCCATTTATTACAGGGTGGTCCCAGACCTACAAAACAGGTTTTCGTTGTAACTCTTTTTGCCATAATCTTGTCTGTTTCTGGAATTCCACTGGAAAGATTTAGATAATGGTGTATCTCAAGATTCTTAGGGCATGAGCTATTTGCAAATACTTGTCTATAAAGATGAAGAGACCCTTGGAAGATATAATAGATACCCTGCCCAGCTGAAGTCTCAGAAAAAACAAACATCGGTTTTGAGGTGAATGGCCTAAATGGGCACCACTGCTGTAAGGACTTTCATTTGGAAAGGTAGCTTTAACAAAATCTGACGTGGACTCCAGATTCACAACAAGACTTCAAAACAGAGTTAAGTCTCTATTTTTCAGACTGCTCTACTTATACATAAAGCAAGGTCCCCAACCAAGGAAACACTGCATGGCTCAAAATCAGGAAAGGTGCATCCTATCTCATATATTTTCAATCTATATGTGGAACAGGTCATTTGGGAGGCTGGACTTTGGGAGGAGGAATGGGGCATCAGGATTGGAGGAAGACTCATCAACAACCTACATTTTGCAGATGACAAAACCTTGCTTGCTGAAACTGAAGAGGACCTGAGGTGTCTGCTGCAGAAGGTCAAGGGCTGCACTGCAGTCTTCAATATGGATTGCAGCTCAATCAAGAAAACAAAGATTCTCAACACTGGGTAAATTATGATAGATGGAGAAGACATTGAGATTGTTAACAATTTCAGCTTGCTTGGCTCCACAATCAATACACTTGGCACCAGCAGTCAGGAAATTGAAAGACAAATTGGATTAGGAAAATATGCACTAAGGGACCTTTCCAGAGTGCTGAAGAGCAATGATGTCAGTCTAGAGACCAAGGTGTGCCTAATCTAAGCCTTGGTCTTCTCAATTACTTGCTATGCATCAGAGAGCTGGACAGTGACTAAGGATGATGGAATAAGAGTCAATGCCTTTGAGTTGTGACGCTGAAGATGAGTATTGAGGATACCATGGACTGCCAAGAGAACAAACAAGTCTATCCTGGAGAAGGTGAAACCAAGCTGCTCATTGGAGGCAAGGATTTTGAGGCTCTGTCTCACATACTTTGGGCATGTTGCCAGAAGGGGCCAGTCCTTGGAGAAGGACATCATGCTTGCCATGGTGGAGGGACAGCGCAGGAGAAGACGACCCCGGATGAGATGGATTGACACAGGAACTGAGGTAATGGGGCTGGAGGGGTAGGTAGGTATGCCAGAGACAGTGAGATTGGCTTAGGATAGGGGAGGGTTTAGAGCTATTTTAGATAAGGTCACGATCAGTCTCAGGCAACTCGATGGCACATAACAACAAAAACAACAATGTAAGTAAGGAGCTCTGGTGGTGTACTGCACAAATATGGAGCATATTTTAAACATTTTATAAATGTTGATTTTAGAAGATAAATATACCCCCTAAAGGTTATAAATAAGCTGGGGAGGATATAGCTTGGGGTAGAGCATTAGACTGCACATTATAAATAAGCTGCACATCCTCTGACTTACCGTGACACCCATGAGTGTCAGAGCAGAACTGGGGGATTTTCAATGGTGGATGTTTGAGAAGAGTATCTCTGGAGCCTTCTCCCAAGATGCCTTGCTGTGGATGCCAATCTCCAATCTTTCAATTAGCATTAACCATTTGTATTATCTAAGGACTCTAGCACACAAATAACAAACGCTAATTAGTCTGTTTGTTATCGGCATTTGCCCCTGCCTCGTGAGCAATACGGTATTAATAAACTTTAAATGTAGATAAGTTCCAAACCACTTTTTTTTTCTTCTTTCTGGCTTCTCTTATTTTGGTTTACTGGTTGTGCTGCTAACTGAAAAGTTGATGGTTCAAATCCATCAGCACACCCACAGGAGCAGAACAGGCAGTCTCCTCCTGCCAAGATTTACAACCTGGTGGGAGGTTGTTACGAGGCTGAACTGACTTGAAGGCAGTGGGTTAGGTTTTGCTTGGGCCAGTAGATTTTGTAATTATTTCATTGCCACAGAAAGCCCATGCTGCTGCTGTTGTTGTTGTTGTTGTTGTTGTGTGCCATAGAGTCAGAACCAATCCACAGCTGACCCTCCAGCGGGTTTTCGGAAACATTTAATCACATGGGAGGAGATTGCCCATTCTTCTCCCATGGAGCAACTGGTGGCCTCGAATGCCTCTGGGATTGCAGCGCAGCGTCTTGGAATTAGGCAACCACAGCTCCCTCAGAAAGCCCATAGAAACATTAGTATTTTTTTCTGTTTGCTTAATAAAAGTGTGTTCGGTAATATATGTGCAGTTTAAAAACAACAACAACAACAACATATGCACAGTTTAGAGATTTGGAAACCATAGATCAGAAGGTTGAAGCAGCTAATGGAAGGTTAACAAGTAACAGACACAGGTTTGCCACCAGGCCTCAAGGACTCAGTGAGTGACTGGGAGCCAGTGGCCCGGATTCTGACTGTGAACTTGCTTTCCTCTGTAGAAAGAACTTGCTGAATATCACTGTAAAGATGGCTGTACAGTCACGAGGAAGGAGACTTCTAAGGTGCAACAGAGAGGGTGCTGCAGGAGCAGAGGATGCGTGTTCTTAAAGGAATTCACCAGTACCATCACTGTTGCTGTGTTGGTGCAGTGCTCCCCACAGATCCTGGGCTCTCCCCATTGTGAGGAGAGAGAACTGAAGACATTACCCAGAAACAAGGGCAGCAATGGCATTTCAGGCTCACTCTTGTCTTCACAGAGCTGAACATGTTGGACCTGAGGGTCACCTGGAGCTACAGAGAGGCTTCACTTTTTTCCACTTTACCTCTACAATTGATAGTTGTTACCTCCTCTGAAGGAGTCCCTGGATGGTGCAAACAGTTAACAGGTTCCCATCCTAACCAAAATGTTGGGTGTTCAAGTTCAACCAAATGTACCTTGGAAGAAAGTCTAGTAAACCTACTTCCCCAAACTCCCAGTCAATGAAAGCCAATGGCTCATGCAGTTCTATGGCACGTGTGGGTTACATGAGTTGGAGTTGACTTGGCAACTGGTTTGCCTTTACTGAAGAAGCCATGGAGCACTTGCTGAAGGAGAGCAAAGACTACATACAGCCTTTCATATGGACTACACCTCAATATCAAGAAAACAAAAATACTCACCACTGGACCACTAGGCAACATCGCATTGTAGATAGAGATAGGCTTGAAGTTGTCAATGACTTAATTTTACTTGGATTCTCAATAAGCACCTATGACAGCAGTAATCAGGAAATGAAAAATAGGTTGGGTGTGCTTCAGTTAAACCATGGTATTTTCCATTGCTTCATATGCACCTGAAAGTTGGACTATGAATAAGGAAGACAGAAGAAGAATTAATGCCTTTGAACTGTGGTGCTGGAGAATATTGAATACTTATTGCTTAACTCCACAGTCAACACTCTTGGCACCAGCAGCCAGGAAATTAAAAGATGTATTGCAATGGGGAAATCTGTTGTTAGGGACCTCTGCAGGGTCCTAAAGAGCAATAGTGTCGTTCTGGAGACTAAGGTGCGTCTGATACAGGCCATGGTCTTTGTAATCACTTGTTATGTATCATAGAGTTGGACAATGACTTGGGATGATAGAAGGAGAATTGATGCCTTTGAACTGTGGTGCTGGAGGAGAGTATTGAATGTTCTATGGACTGCTAAGAAAATGAACAGGTTCATCCTGTTCATGGAAAGTATTAAACCAGGCTGCTCCTTGGAGGCAAGGATCCTGGGGCTTCGTCTAACATACTTTGGACATGTTGCAAGGAGGGACCAGTCCTTGGAGAGGAACATCATTCTTGGGAGGATGGAGGGACAGCGCAGGAGGGGAAGACCCTCTATGAGGTGGATTGATTCAGTGACTGGGGTAATCGGAATGGGAGTGTCAGAGACAGTGTTATTGGCACAGGACAGGGCAGGGTTTAGGGCTGTTGTACATAGGGTCGCTATGAGTTGCAAGCGACTTGACGGCACATAACAACTACAACATCACCATAGACCACCAAAAGAACAAGTCAATCTGTCTTGGAGGAAGTGCAACCAGGATGCACCTTAGCGGCAAAGATGGTAAAACTTTGCTTCACAAACTCTGGTCATGTTATCTATCAAGAGGGGCTAATCCTTTGGAAAAGACATCATACAAGAAAATGAAGACATCATACAAGAGAAGAAGACTCTCAATGAGATAGATTGACACCGTGACTGCAACAATGGACTTGACCATAGCAGAGACCACGAGGATGGTGCAGGGCAAGGTTCATATCTGGTGTTCACAGGGTTGCCGTGCTCTGTAGTCAGCTCAGTGGGACCGAACAACAATGCCATGCACTTTCGTATTACATGAGCAATCTTCCTGACTGTTCACAACAACCTGCGTTCTTCCCGTCACCCCACCTTGTTTTTTGGCAGGAGGTGGAGGGGAAGGTCACTAGGTAGACTACCAGAGGCAGGGATTGTGAGGCATGTTTCTTAAACTGTCATCCTCAGAGCCACCAAAAGTGTCCCAGGGTGTATTAAGTTGTCCTCACGACTAGTCCATTCCTGTTCCATCCTTCCCCAGAATATGCCCATAAAGCCGGCGTAAACCTTTCATAAATCAACACGGTAATTCTGCAGGTGAGTGCTGTCTGCTGATTCACCCTGAAACAGGCCTGGGCTTTTCCCGCCTTGTTCTTGCTCCTCAGTGCCTGACATGTTGCTGCTGCTCATTTTCCAACTCCACCAGCTCTTTAATGGCGCAGTGGTGCACTTCAGGATAAGCCCCCAAGTCACTCTTCCTTAAAGAACGCACTGTCCTCTGTTCTCTCTTGACTGAATCATCTAAGTCTCTCTCTCTCTCTCTCTCTCTCTCTCTACAATGTTGCTCAATTCATTTCCTTTTATAGCAATGGGACCTGAGACTTCAGGTTGGGGGTGGGCATTATGCCCTTTCTAAGTCTATACGTCTGCTGGCCAGAGTTCTGGAATACCCCAACAGGCCTAAGTTCTGATGGGGTTGGGGGCAGAGGCTGGGAGAGAGACCTCCTATCCCAGCGAAGTAAGTGAACATGTACTTCTGGAGGCAGCTTCAGTGCAGAAGGGGCATAGGCCACGCCAGATGCCAAATGCTGTTGGTGTCTCTCAGATTTCTGCTTTCATCAGCAGCTGTTTGAGTGGAGCACATCAAATAAAGGTATTTGGAAGGAAACTGAAATATGGTAATTTTTTTTTTCTTCTGGCAAAAGCAGACATCTCCTGAGGTCTTGCAAGCTTTCCTGGAAGGGCCAGAACAGAGCTAGGATTCCAAGTTGGTCTGGAGTTGTAGTGTGAGTCACTCAGAACCCCAATTCCCAGCAGAAGTAGCTTTGGCCTGTGTGGTGTGTTTACACACAATCAGCTCCTCCATAAATCTGCAGTGATAGCCCCACCCCATGGGTTTTCTTCCATCTCTCCTTTGCAGGCTGTGTGAGGTGTCATGAAGGCTGTTCCTAGGCCTTTCCCTGGCCTCACTTTCCTGTCTTGACACATGATTCCAAGGCCTTGGAACTAGATTCTAGGGAAGAGGGACAAAGATTTGATTTTAGCCCAAGACTCTAGGGAATCTGCCAGGTCAAGCCTCACAAAGTGTCACACAAACCATTGGTAGGTGGGAATAATTCCCAAAAGAAAAGGCAGAGGGAGAGAACTTGCCTTATTGCTTTTGAAATATGTTGGTCCCCACTTAAAAACAAAACAAAATACCAAAAACCACACCAGCCTCAAAACATAAAAGGTATATAAACTTAAGGTGCTCTGGGAGCAATTTGTTGTTGTTAGTATGTGCTGTCGAGTCTGAACCAACTTGTAGCTGACTCTCCAGTGAGTTTTCAGAGGCTGTAAATAGTGAGGGAAGGGGATTGCCCATCTTTCTCCCTCCGAACAGCTGGTGGATTCAAACCGCTTGCCTTTGTGTTGGCAGCTCAAGTCCTTATCCTGCAGGCCAAACAACTGAGAGTTGTTAAAAAGGCTGCACACCCTAGAGGTGGGCAAAGGACTTGGAAAATGTCCTAGAGACTTGGGAAACTGCAGACTATACTGCTTGGTCTGGGACTCTCGGGATGGAGAGACCTCTGTCATTAGCTAGGTTTTGGAATAGCTAAGGAGCTCCAGTGCACTGCCAACCCAAGACATGTAGTTTGAATCCATGAGCTGTTCCATGGGAGAAAGATAGATTATCTCCTTCTGTGTCATTTACAGCCTCTGAAAGCCTGCTGGAAGGCCAGTTCTAACCAGAGGGCTCCTAACAACAATAGCTGATCAGTGTCTGAATTTGTTAGTGGAAATAACACCTGCCCTGCCTATCCGTCCCAGCTGTTGTATGAGCCTGATGAGCTAACATGAAAATACTTTGTAAATGTATTTTTCTCCCCTGCAATGTAGAAGGTAATATCTTTCGTGATGGGGTAGATTTGAAGAATGTGGTGGGGAATGGTGACAGGCTGACAGGCAGACCTATTTATATTCACAGAAGCACATGGGGCAGGATTGCAGCCAGACTGGGACAAATCCACGGGTCTTTGATGGCACAACTCACCTTAGAAGAGGATCTCAATGTGCAGCTCCAGAGGTTCTAAAATCAAGTGTCTGGACAGGTAGGAGGACAGAGAGGAAAAGGCATTAGGTACATTGACAAACTAATTCATTACTATTGAGTCACAGCTGACTCATAGCTGAGCCTCCAGAGGATTTCCAGAGGCTGTAAATCACATGACCGTGGAGCAGCTGGTGGATTTGAATTGCCTACATTTAGTGGCTTTAGCGGTAAGCAACTGTACTACCAATGCAAAGGTATGCGGTTTGAATCTATCATCTACCCCAAAGAAGAAAGACAGGTAATCTCCTTCCATGCAATTTTGACTGCCTCTGAAAACCCACTGAAGGGCAACTATGGGTCGTTCTGACTCGGTGGTACTCAATAGCAAGCCTTTAGGTTGGCAGCATGCTTCCTAACACACTAGGCCCCCAGAGCACGTATCTCTAGGGCAGGGAAAGAGGTATTTGGTCACAACTGACATGTGGAGGGGTTGGAGGTGTCATGGAATGTAGAGTATGTACCAGGAGCTGGCAAGATGGGCAGACATGATTAAAGAGTCTTCATGTGGCTCAGAGCCTAGGAGAGGGTTTGAGCTGAGAGGATCATGCTGGGGTTGAGGGGCTTAAGACTGACAACAGGACTTGGGGGACAGACTGAGAGCTGATTGCCTGCGGCTCAGAGAATGTGGAAGTTATCAGACATGGGGAAGCATTTGGGTGGCATGTGTGGAAGCTCAATGTCAAGAAAACAAAGATTCTCACCACTGGGCCAATTAGCAGCATCATGATGAAGAGATTGAGATTGTTATCTTCAGTTTGCTTGGCTCCACAATCAACACTCTTGGTACCAGAAGCCAGGAAATAAAAAGACAAATTGCATTGGGAAAGTCTGCTGTCGGGGCCATCTCCAGAGAACTGAAGAGTCACGATGTCAGTCTGGAGACTAAGGTACACCTGATCCAAGACATGGTCTTTACAATTATATGCTATGCATCAGAAAGCAGGACAATGACTAGGGATGACAGAAGGGAAATTGATGACTTTGAGCTGTGCAAGAGAGGAAGACCCTAAGATAGATTGACTCAGTGTCTAGGGTAATGGGAGTAGGTGTGTCAGAGACAATAAGGTTGACTCAGGATAGAGCAGGGTTCAGACCTATTGTACATAGGGTCACTATAAGTTTCAGGTGCAATCACCGTGTCAATCCATGTAATTGAGGGTCTTCTCCTTCACTGACCCTCCGCCCTTCCCAGCATCATGTCCCTCTCCAAGGAATAGACCCTCCTAGCAACATGCCCAAAGCATGTCTGATGAAGCTTCAGAATCCTTGCCTCCAAGGAGCAGCCTGGCTTCACCCTCTCTAGGACCTCATCATTCTCTTAGCTTCATAATTCTTGCCTCCAAATAGCACTCCTGCTGCACCTTCTTCAAGAACACCACAGCTCAATGGCATCAATTCTTTTCCCGTTATCCTCATTCATTGTCCGGGTCTCAGATGTATAGCAAGTGACTGGAAAGACCATGGCCTGAATAAAATGCACCTTAGTCCTCAAACTGACATAATTATTCCTCAATAATTTGGAGAGGTCCCTAACTAGAAATTTTCCCAGTACAATGTATTTCCTTATTTCCTAACTGATGGTACCAAGGGTGTTATTGTGGATTCAAGCGTGATGAAGCAGTTGACAGTCTCAATCTCTTCTCCATCCATCTTGATGTTGCTTATATGTTCAGTTTGTTTTCTTGATACTGAGAAGCAATCCATACCGAAGGCTGCATTCCTTGATCTTCGGCAACAAGTGCTTCAAGTCCTCCTTACTTTGAGCAAGCACGCTGTATCATCTGCAAAATGCAGGTTGTTTATAGTCTCCCTCCAGTCCAAGGCACACTCCTTTTCATAGAGTTCAGCTTTGAGGGTAAGGGAGGTCTTGAAAACAGAATCATCTGAGTATGGCCAGATTTATAATGTAATAAGAATTACGTGAGAACCGGTCATTTCACAGATGATCAGAAGTTGTCCAGGGCATCTTGCATTCAGTAGGCACGTTGAACCTGAACTGGAGCAGAGGGGTGCTGGAGCTGTTCATACCATACCAGCTGGTGAGAGTCACACATTAAGTGAAGTTTTCAGCAAGTTTGTAAGCCATGTTGGAAGCCTGAAAATAAGCCATGGAGAGGAGTTATGCCATGGAAATCTTCAGACACTACAGACAGGGCTTTCTCTTCTGTGGAAAATCTGGTTGCTGAATCCTTGCTATCATTCAGTATACTGATTAGGTCTAAAAATAATCCCCAAATTTTGCCCAGGTTTAAAATCCTGTCATGCCCTCAAATGTGAGCACAAGGCAAGTGTATTTCCTGAGAGTGGCCCATAGAGGGCAGGCTTGCCATCACCTTTCCCTGGTGTCTCTGCTCTGGCTCCCGGAACTGCTTCTCATAACTCGAGATCCATGGGAAGTTGTGCAGCTAAACTAAAGGTAGCAACTCCCTGGCAGTTCAAATCTCTAGATATTCAAAACTACCAGCCATCAGGAGAAATATGGGGAGTCTCGTTTTATGTGATTTACAGCATATTTTTTTTTTCAGTGCCCCTTCTTCCAAGCGGCAACAAAAGTAAAAACAAACTAGCTGCCCTTGAATTCAGTCCGTAAATAACTCATGAAGACCCCACAGGTATCAGAAGAACTGTGCTCCGCAGTGTTTTCAGTGGCTGCTCACTCAGAACTAGGTCACTAGGTCTTTTTTTCCCAAGGGAACTCTGGATAGGCTTGAACCTCCAACCTCTGAGTTAACAGTCCAGCACATTAACCATTTGAACCATCCAAGGTCTCCAGAAGTAAAAAGGAGTTGTAAACTCAGATGTTACAGGACAAAGGAAGTTCATGAAAAGAGTATAAGGTTGAGTGTGACACAGAGTCAGGAACCATTCCGTGCTGGAAGATATACCCACCTTTAAATCAAACACTCTCACTGCAGACCAAATAAAACCTAACTGGGGTCACATGTACATCTCAACCTACACATTCATTATCCTCAAGTTGTCACTGACTCAGGCAGGTTTCCGTGGCTGTAAAGGTAACACAAGGGAGGAAACTGACCAGCTTTCTCCATCAGAGCTGGTAGACTTGAACTGGCAGAGAGCCACACCTTTGGATTAGCAGTGCAGCTCGAAACTGACCAGGCTGCCTGAGCTCCCTCAGATATTGCAAATATGGTGTGTGCCTAGGTACCTCTTGAAGGTAGTAATGAGAAGTTCTGTTTACTACCAAAGTTCCTGTGACCAGCTGTGAGAGATCATTCAGAAGTTTAAAACTTATTGCCATAGGTGCTGTGTATAAGTCCTGTCTGAGGCCTGTCAGTTCCAAATCTCTGCCATGGGCCTTCAAAGAGAAAGAATGTCTCTTACATTTGTAACTCTTAGAAGGAAGAGTTGACAGACTTCATCTCTTGTGCTTTGAGCCTGTTATCAGGAGGGGACAGTCTTTGGAAAAAGGACATTATACTTGGAAAGACTGAGGGTCAGCGAATGAGAAGACTCTCAGTGAGATGGATTGACAGAATGACTACAACCATGGGGTTAAGAAAGTTGTAAGAAAGACACAGGATCAGACAAGGTTTGGATCTGTGGCACAGTGTCAGTATGTGTCAGAGTCATCTTGACAGCACCCAACAACAACAATATGGCACCTGGCAGGTATTAATCAGTGCCTGTTAATGAGCTTTCTATAACTTTCTTGTATATCCCTGGGTCTTTGCTATCATTTCTGCCAGGGTCACTCAGGGTTATTCTGCCTTCACTTGGTGGATGAAAGCTGAGAGCTCAGAATTCGACAGTTGTTTCTAAGTCTCTCGCGGCAGACAGAACCTTCTAAAAACACATTTTTGTAAAGCTATAATTTAAATCCCCCAACTGACTAGCTACTGGACACTATTGCAAAATTCCTGTTTTAGAAGAATGTAACAAAAGGGTGGTGCTGCCTTTACACAAGGCAGGCCACACCCTGATTGTTCCAAAATGTTTTTTCTCTGCAATTCTAGTAATCTCAGGTGGCTGAGGGTAAGGCAGGGACGTACAGAGACTGGAGGGTAAGTGGGGTGAGGAACATTTTGTACTTTAACTCCTACTTACAGTTAATTTCTTTTTGAACACCAGGGGGCAATGCAATCATATTGAATAGCTTTAAGACTGAACCAAGAAGCCACTCATTTTGGGCTTTTTCCTTTGTATAATTTGTTGTTGCTCAATCAGTCAGTAGTTGTCATCCAGTGAGTTTTCAGAGACTGTAAACTAGATAGGAGGAGATTGCTCATCTGTGTCTTGAGGAGCAGTTGGTGGATTTCAATCGCAGAGACACTACATGGTTCAAAATCAAGAAAGGGATCTGCCAGGGATATATTCTATTTCCATACCTTTTCCATTTGTATGCAGAATAGATCATCTGGGACGCTGGGCTGTACAAGAAGGAATGTGGCATCAGGATTGGTGGAAGAGTCATCAACAACCTGCGTTGTGCAGACGACGCTGCAGAAGGTCAAGGACTGTAGCCTTCAATACAGATTGAAGCTCAACACCAAAAAAAACCCCAAAGATTCTCACCACTGGGCCAATTGGCAACATCAGTATGAATGGTGAAGAGATTGAGATTGTTAACAGTTATAGTTTGCTAGGTTCCACTGCTAACATTCTTGGTACCAGCAGTCAGGAAATCAAGAGACAACATCTCAAGAGTACTGAAAAGTAAAGATGTCAGGCTGGAGACTAAGGTGCACCTGACCTGGGCTATAGTCTTTGCAATTATGTGCTATGTATCAGAGAGTTGGACAGTGACTAGGGATCACAGAAGGAGAATTGATGCCTTTGAGGTATGGAGCTGAAGAAGAGTGTTGAATATACCATGGACTGCTAGGAGAACAAACAGGTTTGTCCTGGAGAGAGTGAAGTCAGAATGCTCCTTGGAGGCAAGGACTCTGAAGCTTCATCTGACATACTTTAGGCATGTTGCAAGGAGGAACTGGTCTTTGGAGAGGGACATCATGTTTAGGAGAGTGAAGGGACAGCACAGGAGAGGAAGATCATGGATGTGATGGATTGATTCCATGATTGGAGTGGGTGGTAGTGAGTGTGTCAGAGATGGTGAAGTTGGCACAGGACTTAGGACTAAGTCACAAGCAACTGGATAGCACATAACAACAACCACCACCACCTTTGAGTTGGTAGGTAGCTCCTTACCACTACACCACCAGTGCTCCGTTCCAGTTGTGTGCTATAGACGAGGAAAAGACTCAGAGCTGCTCCTCCAGTCGCCTTTCAGAGGCAGTAAATCATAGGGGAGTAAACTGCCCTTCTTGCTCCTATGGAGCAGATGGTGGATTTGAATTCTCTGCCATTGAGTTAGCGGTATAACTCTTTACTAGTAGCTCACCAGTATTATTGTTATTAAGTGCTATGGAGTCCACTACAGCTCATAGTGACCCTATGAACAACTGCTCTGAACCTTCCTCTATCCTGAGCAAACCTCACTATACTTAGACACACCTGACCCCATTGCCACAGTCACTGTGTCAATCATTTCATTCTTTGTTTTGTGATACCCCAAGCATGCTGATGTCTTTCTCCAAGGACTGGCCCCTCCTGAAACATGCTCAAAGTATATGATATAAAGCTTCAAATTCTTGTCTTGAAGGAACAGCCTGGTTTCACCCTCCCCAGGAAAAACCTCTTTGTTCTCTTGGTCATCCATGGACTGTTCAATACTTTCTCCAGCACCACAGCTCAAAGGCATTAAGTCTTCTTCTGTTATCCTTACTCATTGTTCAACTCTCAGAAGCATAGCAGCGTGGCTTGGATTAGGAACACCTTAGTCTTTAGACTGACTTCATTGCTTTTTTGGAGAGGTCCTTAACAACAGATTTTCCCAATGCACCTCATCTTTTGATTTCTCAACTGCTGGACCCAAGGGTATTGATTGTGAATCTGAGCAAGATGAAATTCTGACAAGTTCAGTCTTTTCCTCCATCTACCATGATGTTGCATATTGACCCAATGGTGAGGACTTTTGTTTTTTGATGGTGAGATGCAATCCATAGTGAAGGTCTCAGTCTTGTGTCTTCCACAGGAAATATTTCCAGTCCTCCTCACTTTTGGTGAATAAGGTTATATTATTTGCATAACACAGCATGTTGATGAGTCTTCCTCTGATCCTGATGCCATGTTCTTCTCCATAAAGTCCAGCTTCTCAAATGATTTGTTCTGAATGCAAACTGAATAGATATAGTTAAAGAACACAGCTCTGACACATACCTTTCCTGATTTTAAATCATGCACTGTTCTCTTTCTCCATTCGGACAACTACTTCTTGGTGGTGGTGGTGTTATGCCTCGTCGGGTATGCGACCCATAGTGAATCTATGTATAAATTTCCAAAGCTTGCCCTGTCCTGAGCCCGTTTAACTAATTCCAACACACCAACCTCCATTGCTCTAGTTACTGTATCAATCCATCTCATCCGGGGTCTTCCTCTCCTGCACTACCCCTCCACCTTTCCAAGCATGATGTCCTTCTCCAAGGACCAGGTCTCTCGTGGCCACATGCCCAAAGTATGTGAGACAGAGCTTCAAATTCCTAGCCTTCAAGGAGAACTTGGTTTCACCCTCTCAATTCCATGGTATGTTCAAGACTCTTCTCCAGAAAAACAATTCAAAGGAATCAGTTCTTCTTCTGTGATCCTTAGTCATTGTCCAGCTCTCTGAAGCATAGCAAGTAATTGCGAAGACCATGACCTAGATTAAGCACATCTTTGTCTCTAGACTGCCATCTTTGCTTTTCAGGACTTGGAGAGGTCCTGACAGCAGATTTTCCCAATATAATTCATCTTTTGATTTCCTGACTTCTGGTGTTAAGATTGTTGATTGTGGAGCCAAGCAAGCTGTAATTGTAAACAACCTCAATCTCTTCTCCATTTATCATGATGCTGTCAGTATGCCCACTGGTAAGAATCTTTGTCTTCTTGATGTTAAGCTTAAATCCATATTGAAGACTACAGTCCTTGACCTTCTGCAGCAAACGCTTCAGGTCTTCAGTTCCAGCAAGCAAGGTTGTGTCATCTGCATAATACAGGTTGTGGATGAGTCTACCTCCAAACCTGATGCCACATTCCTCCTCATAAAGCCCTGCTTCCTGAATGATCTGTTCTGCATATAGATTGGTATCTCATGAGCACATTTAAATGTTCTGAGATTTCCATTCTTCTCAATGCTAGCTATATGTTATGACCCACACACTCAAATGCCTTGGTATATAGTCAATGAAACACAAATAGGCATCCCTCTGGTTTTCTCTGCTTTCTGTCAAGATCCATTTGACATTAGCAATAATTCCTGGTGCCATGGCTTCTTCTAAGTCCATCTTGAATTTTGAAGGTCCAATTATACTTCTAAGTGTTAAACAAATATCTCTGACGGCACAGTGGTTAATACACTCAGATGCTAACATAAAGGTCAGCAGTTCAAACCCACCAGTCACTCCATAAGAGAAGGACGTGACAGTCCTCTTACATAAAGATTTCCAACCTTTGAAACCTTATGTATTATGGGCTGCTATGAGTGGGAAAGAACTTGATGGCAGTGGGCTGGATTTTATTTTAAATGCTGAACAAATAGGATTTAAAGTGATATTGGTTTCAGCAACAAAAAAGATTGAAAATTATATTTTTTTTGGTAAGGAGCATGGCCATATTTAAATAATGATGAATTAATAGACCCATTAATATTTGTCTTGAAACCCCAATTACTAAGGATTTTTATTCTTCAAAGTGAGTGACATTCTTGGGTTTGTTTGTGTTTTTTTTTAAATCTTTTTAAACTCATGTAAGAGAAATCTTGGGCTAATGTGAAAAATGAGCAACTGTTGGCAGATTCACAGATCAAAGTTCTGTTTGCAAACACATGTTCAGATAGATGCATCTGTTAGATCTGAAGCCTCCTTGGTTTATTACAGCATTTTCTTATTATTAATAAGTGGCAGGGTGTTTACATTTCACAGTGTGAAATACAAAATTGTGTCTCCTAGCAAAGGATAAGACTCGGTCAATATTACTTCAGTGAAACAGTCCCTGGGATGCAGAGTTTGCTTTACCAATTAGAGATTTTTCTTAATGCTAGTGTTACAAGAGGGTGCTCACGTGGCGTAATTCATAGAGAATAGAGGCAGCACCTCTTTGGTGGTTCAAATCCACCAGCAGCTTCTCAGAAGAAAAACAGACAGTCTCCTCCTTTGCAGTTCACAGTTTCAGAAACCTCACCAGAGGGTCAGCTATGAGTCAGTTCCAACTCGACAGCAATGGGTCAAATGAGAACTGCCAGCTGGGTCTCATTAGCGAACATGCTCACAACAGTCCTTAGTTTAAGGTCTGTTTATAGCTTTAGTTTAAAGTCCTTAGTTTAAACCCTTTGGTTTGTTCTTGAGCTTGAGCACACCCACCACCTGGCTCAGTCACCGGCTGATAAACAAGGAGACAGAGAGGTGGGAACTGGCCTGTTTGCTTCCAAAATAAAGCTCAACAATGGCTAGGGGGCTTGGGCTTTGGGATCAGTTGCCTGGTTTTGAAGACAAAGTCCACTCTTTATTGCCTGGTAAACTTGGGTAATTTACATAGCCTTTTCAATCTTATACTCTGTCCTATAAAACAAGAGGGAAAAGAATGCCCCTTATACTTTGACAGGTCTTAAATGAGTTGGTCCTGTTAGTGTTAGGTACTGTCCCCACCACCACCACGCATCTCCTTCTCTCTGCTGTGGAATAGGGTCCTACTTTCAGCCATCTCCCTTGGGTTTCCAAGGAGGTCAGTAGAAACAGGAGTTGACTGCCCATCTTTCTTCCAAAGACCTACTGGTGGATTTGAACCTCTGGAGATATGCAGACTTTGGGTTAGCCCTGTATGTCACTAGGGACTTTACAACCAGATCTCACATATTGTGTATGTTGTTCTTGTTATGTGACATTGATTTGGAACCAACTCATAGCTGACTCTCCAGCAGGTTTTCAGAAGCAGAACCAGAGGAGATTGCCCATCTTTCTCTCATGGAGCACTGGTGGATTTGAACCATGTGTCTTTGACTTGGTGGCAAAGCTCATTAGCACTAGGCCACAAGAGTCTAGAGTCTAGTAAACATCTGTACATCTATATCTATTAGTCAACTAGAATTGCATCTTCAGGTTCTTAAAGCACTTCCAATGTACCTTTTCCTTATATTTGGGGGAATCAAAACCTACTGCCATCAAATCAGTTTGGCTCTTAATGACCCTGTAGGATAGAGTAGAACTTCCTGTAGTGTTTCCAAGGCTGCTACAGAAGCAGACTGCCTCCTTTACCTTCTGCAGAGTAGCTGGTAGGTTCAAACTGCCAACCTTCTGGTCATCAGCTGAATGCTTTGACCACTACACCACAAGGACCTTTAATTAGGGAGAAACCAAAAAACAAACACACCCACTGCCATCTGGTTGATTTCATTTCATGCCGACTCTCCACTGGGCTTCCAAAAACCCAACCTACAGGATGAGACTTCCCATCCTGGAGCAACAGGTGGTTTCAAACCATTGACCTCTTAGCAACACAACATGTAACACGTTACAGTATCAGAGCTCTGTATTCTGGGATAGAGGGGAGGAATTTCTTAACAGTTGCCCAAAGTTCATTCTTAGAAAACAATTGTTAGATCTGCACATGTGAAAGCTCCTAGTATAATTCTTAGCATGTTGAAAGGGTCTGAGAGATTAAAAAGGTCGATACGCTATTACCATTTCTAAAGGAGAAATATGCTTGGAGAAAGAAAGTGACCTGGCCAAAACATAGGATGCAAGTTTGTTGCCTTTGGATATCCCTTCTATGCTGAGCTCTGTGACACCAGGTTTTATTTTGTGTTTAGTTACAGGGATACCATTATCTTCTGTAAATGTTTTCTTAGGCAATCAGGCCATGGAAAATTTCTCTGGAGAGCTAGGTCAGCGGGTGTTTTCTGTTACTTAACTGTCTTTTGCATCTGGTGAGTAAGGGAAAGGGATGACAATGACAATGACAAAGCCCCTGAGGCCCTTTAGAAGCATCTGGGAGCCATAAGAAGCATCTTGCATGGTCCCAGTACCAGGCCCACTGCTGGAGGTTTTGTTTGAGGCTGTTCACAGGTAGGGCCAGGCAGTAAGATTTCTATTTTCCAAATGGTTCTAGAGGATTTCTGCCTATTTTGTCACAATTAGCCTTCTCTCATTCCATACTTTTTTACATCTTAAAGATATCTCTTAGGGAACCTGTCTTTAAAAGGAAAGGTTTTTAACTTCTGAACATTATGAATCATGATAGAAATCAATCAACTTGCTCTTATGAAATATACAGATATGTATTTTATAGGGAGATAGGTCAGAACTGTTCTGTGGTTATGTGCGAGACCTTGCAGAAGTGGTGGCTGACAGCTTCTGCATCTTTCACAATCAAAGCTAGTGCCTGTCTTTGTTGCTTTCTAAATTCATTTGACACAGTGACACTTTCTAGATGATTTTCCCTTTGAAATGTACAAAGCAAAGCCACCGATCCCAAGTATTTTGATAATAATCTCATAACTTATGTGGAAAGGTAACAAAAATAGTAACAATGGGAACTATAACAGTGACTTTGCTCATTGTTTGGGACAGTTTTTGGAGGAGGATTAGTTTATTAGGGGTTTTTTAAGGGAACAGCAAAGGTTCCAAATAAGTGGTTGCTGAGCTTGCTGAGATGGGAAACTTCCATGAAAGAGCACATTCCCTAACACTTGGGATTGCTAGGTTATGTTGGTTGGATTTTCAGATTCATCTAGCACCTGCTGCTGACTGTGTGATGTGCTAGTCAATTCTCATAGTGACACTAACCTTGTGACGCATTTAAGAGGGGGCATGGAAGAGGTCATTACAGGTAACTAGGAAATGGTGAAGACCCGGCAGTTAGAACACACAGGGAAGAGGAGCAGATATCCCATCCAACACAATGTCCCTTTAATTTCTTTTTTCACAGGAAGACTCCTTTGGTTCAATCTTGGAAGACTTTTCAATCTCTTTTCTTCAAAAAAGATGATTCAATTGGGAGTGCTTTCATAATTAGTTCATTTTGTTTCAAGAAGTTGTTCATATGCTTGCCACAAGCTACTTCCATTTACAATATTATTTGAAACTCACCACTTCCAGAAAGCCTCACTTAGTTAAGCAGAATATGGTCCATTTTCTCTGACTATGTGGTGCTGGAGAAGAGTATGGAATATTCCATGGACTGTTAGGAGAACAAAAAGTTTCATCTTAGAGAGCATGGAACCAGGCTGGTCCTTAGAGGTAAGGACTTTGAAGCTTCATCTGACATATTTTGGGTATGTTGCAAGAAAGAACCATTGCATGGAGAGGGACATCATACAGAGGGACAGTAAGAAAAGGAGACTGTGGATGAGATGGATTGACTCAGTGACAGGGATAATGGGGTTAGGTGTGTCAGTGAAATGAGTTTGGTTCAGGATAGAGCAGGGTTCAGAGCTGTTGTACATAGAGTTGCTTTGAGTCACAAGTGACTCAACAGCACATAACAACAACAACAATATCATCTGAGAGTTGGACACTGAATAAGGATAACATAAGAAGAATTGATGCTTTTGAGTTGTGGTATTGGAGAAGAGTGCTGAATATCCCATGGATTACCAAAACACCAATCATATCTTGGAAAAAGTGCAGCTCTAAGAACAAAAGCTTAGAGGCAAAGATGGTCAGGCTTTGTCTCACGCACTTTGGGCATGTTGCCAGGAGAGGCTATTCCTTGGAAAGGGATATCATGCTTAGAAAGGTAGCAGGTAGACCAGAAAAGAGGAAGACCCTAAACAAGGTGGATTGCCACGATGACTGCAGCAATGGGCTCAAGTGTATCAGAGATGATGAAGATGGCACAGGGTAGGACAAGATTCAGGTCTGTTGTTCTAAGGGTTGTTATAAGTTGTCCTCAACTCAACAACACCTAACAACAAAAACATATCTTTTGATGAGCTGTGTATATGTATGTTGTTGTTGTTGTTATGTGCCGTCGAGT
>NW_006399758.1:2134471-2136273 GCF_000299155.1 Elephantulus edwardii | reverse complement strand
ATCCTTAAGTATTGCCACCCATGGCTTGAATTTGTTTTTCAGCTCCTTCAGCTTAAGAAACACTGAGGGAGTTGGCCCTTTTGATTTTCTGACTCAGCTCTCTGCACATTTCATTATAGTATCTTGCTTTGTTATCCCGATCTGCCTTTTCAAATTTTCTATTCAGCTCTTTGATTTCTTGATTTACTCCTTTAGCTTTGGCTTCTCGGCACTCTAATGCAATACTCAGAGTCTCATCTGACATCCATGTTGGTCTTTTCTTCTTCTTCAGCCTTTGTAATATATACTCTGTTTTTGAGTGCTACAAGTTGGAACTCGTAGCTTACCCTGACTCATAGACCCTCCACTGAATTTTTAAAGGTTGTAACTCAAACAGGAAGAGGTTGCCCATCTTTCTCCTGGGAAGCAGGTGCCTTTAAGATGGCAACACAACTCTTAACCACTAGGTCACCAGTGTACTAATTGATGTTATATGCATAAGAGAGCCTGTCAGAGTGTTACTTGTGTTTTTTCTACTTAAAGGCCTTTTGTTCCCAATACTCACTTTTTGTATTTCTCTCTAGTTCCCCACTCAGCTATCCTTCCTAAGGGAGGCTTTCTCTCTCCCAATGATTTATACCATCTTCTATCATCTCACCAAAGTATTAATTTTTCATATTTGAGTGACTTATTGATTAATATCTTTCTTTTTTAATAGGAAGGAATCCTGTACTCACAGATTCTTGATCTGTTTTTGTTGTTGTTCACCAGAAAATTTTAGCACTAAATCCAGGGTCTTAATCTACTAAAAACAAAACAACAACAAAACTAAAACCAAAGCAAATGAAAAATTCAAATTCACTACTATCTAGTCTGTTCCAGTTCACAGTAAATCACAATGTGAGGGAACTGTCCATCTTTCTGCCATGGAGCCGCTGGTAGATTTGAACTGCTGGAGATGTGCGGCCCAAAACTATGTTGTTTTCATTTAAATTCAGCTACAGTTCCACTTCACCCAAGATGATGGAGCACTTAAACTTTTTAAAGCTAATTATTCAACGGTTGAAAAAAGTTAAAATTAATTGCTTAAGGAGACTATGGAGAAAGAACGGATTTTAAAAAAAATATTTACTGAGCAAATTTTATAACATAAATTATATTTTTAAAACCCAATCTGCCCTTAAATTGAAATGATGTTGGCATTTCAGTACTTAGTCCTAAGTCTAGTTTTTGTTTGTCTTTCTTCCCACTTTTCTACATGATAATTAGCTGCTTCCTAAACAAGATGTCAGAATCTTTGACAGTGTGTAGGGTTTGGTTTTTTTTTTTGTTTTTTAAACAAACCAGAACAAAAGGCAGCACCCTGTAGAAGTGAAAGAGCTCTGAATTGTTCACATGTGATGGAGCCAGGAAGTGGTTCTACAACCCGTCATGCTAAGGAATATCACTTAGACACCTTTGACCCTGAAAGTCCAACTTTGTCATGCTGCATACAAGAATAACATCTGTCTCTTGAGATTTCTTATATTACCCAGCGGAAAACCTTGCTTTGAATAATCACAGAAATGGTTTTATTGTGTCTTTTTATGATAAATAAGAATTTGGCCATTGTTTTGACAACAGACACTTTGTTTATTAAAACAGCTTCAGTGACTAGTGTGGTTCCATGCCTCTTAACACAGACTAAAAACAACTATGAGATATCATATCACCCCAGTCAAAATAGCAAAATTTCACAGAACAGCAAGCAACAAATGCTGGCGAGGTTGTGGAGAAACTGGAACCCTGATTCACTGTTGGTGGGAGTGTAAAATGGTGCAACC
>NW_006399758.1:2131800-2132992 GCF_000299155.1 Elephantulus edwardii | reverse complement strand
GCTTGCAACTCATAGCGACCCTATGTACAAGAGCCCTAAACGCCATTCTATCCTGTGCCAACCTCGCTGTCTCAGACACACCCATTCCCACCACTCCACTCACAGAATCGATCCATCTCATTGAGAGTCTTCCTCTCCTGCACTGTCCCTCCACTCTCCCAAACATGATGTCCCTCTCCAAGGACCAGTCCCTCCTTGCAACATACCCAAAGTATGTCAGACGAAGCTTCAAAATCCTTGACTCCAAGGAGCATTCTGGCTTCACCCTCTTTAGGACAAACCTGTTTGTTCTCCTAGCAGTCCATGGTATATTCAACACTCTTCTCCAGCACCACAGCTCAAAGGCATCAATTCTCTTTCTATCAACCGTAGTCACTGTCCAACTCTCTGATGCATAGAATGTAATTGCAACGATTATAGCATGCATCAGGTACACCTTAGTCTCCAGCCTGATTTCATTGCTCTTCAGTACTCTTGAGAGGTCCCTCACAGGTGCCTTTCCCAGTGCAATTCATCTCTTGATTTCCTGGCTGGTGTTACCAAGTGCGTTGACTGTGGAACCAAGAAAATGAAAACTTTAACAATCTCAATTTCTTCACCATCCATACTGATGCTGCCAATTGGCCCAGTGGTTAGAATCTTTGTTTTCTTGATGTTGAGCATCAATCCATATTGAAGACTGCAGTCCTTGACCTTCTGCAGCAAGCGCTTCAAGTCCTCCTCAGTTTCAGCAAGCAGGGTTGTGTCATCTGCATAACGCAGGTTGTTTATGATTCTTCCACCAATCCTGATGCCACATTCCTCCTCATACAGCCCAGCGTCTCAGATGATCTGTTTTGCATACAGATTGAAAAGGTATGGAGACAAAATACATCCCTGATGGACAGTGTCTCCCTGCTCTCTTCTGATGACTACCTCTTGGTCCAAGTATAGGTTTCGCATTAATTAGCACGATCAAATGTTCTGGGATTCCCATTCTTCTCAGAGTCAGCCATAGTTTGTTGTGATCCACAAAGATAAACATTCTTCTGGTATTCTCTGCTTTCTGCCAAGATCCATCTAACATTAGCTATAGTATTCCTAGTACCACGACCTCTTCTAAATCCAGTCTGCATATTGGGCAGTTCTCTGTTGACATATTGTTCCAAACGTTTTTGGATCATGAAAATGATCTTGCTTGCCTGTGATATCC
>NW_006399758.1:2101771-2128470 GCF_000299155.1 Elephantulus edwardii | reverse complement strand
GGAAATCCAAAGTCTCTGTAAATTTTCATTGAAATTAATAATAAATTTAAAAAACAACACAGACTAGAGTTCATCTGTTGTTGGGGTTTGCTGTCAAGTTGTAACCAACCCATAGCTGGCCCTCAGGCTGGTTTTCAGAGGCAGTCAATGGCACTGGAGATCACTCATCCTTCCACAGAACATGCCTTCAGAACTGCAGTGCAGCTTCTTGTCTCCAGGCTGCCAGAGCTCTCTCCCAAGAGCGGTAGGAAGAGCCATGGAAGAGGGTTGAGCGGGTATGAAAATGATCAGTGCAATGAGCAGTTAGTTTTCCACTTGTTAATGTCACACTGTCTCTTTAATAATTTAAAAATTATTAGTGTTAGTATTAGACCTAGAAGAAAATAAAATTTAAAAGACCTCGCCTTGTATATCAAGAGACTAGCATATTTTCTTGATCAGCAGTCCTGATGGAAGCGTTCCCACCGATTCCATAGTGGTGAATCGTTGACAAGAGCCAGTTGACTAATAATTCAAAGTGGATGTAGCACGTATTTTGGTATCCCCAGATACCTTGTAATAGCAACCCTTATAGTCATGCATGTTTTATTCCTGCTTTGTTATGTTTTCCAGAAGGATAAGCAATTGGCTGCTAGAGTAACAAATGAAAAGTAACCTGACTCCATTGACCCACTTACCTATGCATGGGAAGGATGGAAAGGAACAGCCGTTTGCTTTGAAACAGTGGAATAGGTATGGAATGGTTCCTTTCCTTGCTGCCTTCTTCATTTATTTTTTTTTTTCCATATCTATTTCCAGATTTATCAAAACAGCACGTTGTTCCTGTTTGAGGAGTTAAGAGTAACAGGTACTATGGTTTCTATGTGATGTTTCTAAGTTGCCTTCTGTCCCATTGCCATGCTAAGAATGCAATTAAGTAGAGAGAATTCTTTTCAAGTGGCCAGTAAGGAATCATGCTAGGGAAAGTGGCTATTTTCAAACATAGGATTAGCAGGGTTTAGCTTTAAAGCATAACTGTGTTTGAATGTGGAGATTTTGCTCTCCTATGTAGGTTTCTATGGAGGAACCATTGAGATAACAACAGAATAACGTTTCTCCAGTGACAGCTATTAGAAGTGTTTTCTTCCTGTGCTTACTTAGCTCACAACCCTCATCCCCATCAACTTTTCCATCATGAAAGGACCCTATCAAGAAGCACATATTTTGATTCTTTTTCTGTCTTTCAAAAATCCATATAACAGAAAAAAATGCACAGTATTTTTTTGCATTGAAATAGAATGTTAATTTTGTTTTGAAAGATGAACAGTGCTCTTAAGACTTCTAGAATTAGAAATTTTAGATTTCTTCAATTGATTTTGTATCAGTTGCACATTGCCATTTTGGTGCTGGGCTTTCTTCTAGCATAATTTTTATTACAGGACCAATAAGCAGTCATAGCTTGTAATCATTGAATATTGGTCAATGCTTTAAGAAATGATGATATTAATAGCAATTTCTTTCTGCTGTAAAGTAATTTTAGTTTCAGAAGATTAAGTCTCATGTACTAGATGATTAAAATGAGACTATTTAATGATTCTACATGACAACATTCTCCCAATGGACGACTTATAGATGGGACTATGAATAAATAATAAAGGCTTGAATTTTGCATAGGAATATTAGAATTCAAAAGGCCAGGGACAAAGAATTCTTTAAAATTACAGTTTTTTTAAGGAATTAGGTAAGGGAGAAATTATTTAGTGTAGGGCTATTTAAGGAAAGTGTTTATGGGCTGTTTTGAGTTTTATTCTTAGCATGTTCTCAGAGGCATACTATCTTTGTTTTTTTCATTAAAACAATAAAGGGTTTTGAAGTATTATTCTATTGAATCTGAAACAAAATGTACTCTAAATGAATAATATATGAAGAGTCTGGTTTCTGCTTTAGCAAGGAGATAGAAAAAGCAGAGTATTTATGTTATTTTGGGCACAAAGTAGGCATATAGTCATTTAGATCGTTTGTGTTTCTGTCTTTAAAGTCAGCAATCTACTTTAATAAAATATCATTTATACTGGTATAAATAGACTTACTCCCCTCTTTTGCACCTTTACTAGGAAATATTATCTGTCTATGAAGAAACCACTAGGAAATGGGGGGGGGGATGGAAATAAAGAATAAATGGCTTCCACACCTATTTTGAATAACAACCCATGACACAAAGCACCAATCAGCCACAGGATCTAATTTAGCTGCAATAGATTATGTGATTGGATTTGGAAATTAAATTTGGAAATTATTTGGAAATACATATATAAATTTAAAATATGCTACTTATAATGTTTTTCTGGGTGAGAGAGCCCATTATGAAAGGAATTTGAGAAATGAAATTGTCCTGATTTTCCCACACTGGAAAGAGAACTCTGAAAAAAGATAGAAATGAGAGAGAAAGAAAAATCCCATGCCAGCATCTTGTATGTTGTGTTACTAAGCAAAAGACTGAGCATGTCTCGCAGCTGAAATCTACCTACCAGTGACTCCGAGGGATAAAGATGGGCAGTCTCTTCCTCTTAAGAGTCAAAGCCAATGGTGGAAGCCCTGTGAGGCATCATTATGAGTTAGAATTAACACACTAGCAGTAAGTGGGTGAGTGATTTTCTGAATAGTCTTGGGGGTAGCCCATCTTCCTTGCAGCCTGGGATAATATTGAAGGAAACAACTTGGAAAAAATTAATATTCCTTTACTTATATTGTAAAGGATGTTGTGCACCTCAGGTGTTGGGAGAATTCCTAATCTCCTTGGAGAGGGACACCATGCTTGGGAAGGTGGAGGGATGGCGAAAGAGAGGAAGACCCACAACCAGGTGGATTGACACAGTGACTGCAGCAATGGGCTTGAGAATGTTGGAAATTGTGAAGATGGCACAGGGTAGGACAGAGTTCAGGTCTGTTATTTATAGGGTCATTATGAGTTGTACTCGACTTGATGGCACCTAACAATAACAATAATGAACCCAGTATTCTTATCAGTGAAAAAAAGCAGTGTCAACTTCTGGCAGCTTTGCTGATGGGAGTTGGTGCTCCCAGGTATGATGTCAAAGGAAAAAGTAATGGGCTTGGTTAAGGATGAACCAAGAACCTTGAAGCTGAGATGGAGAGTTTTTTTTCCTATGTAGTAGAGGCAAGATTAGGCAAGACCAGAAGGGTTAGATGTTTCAGCCACCCTGAGAGGAACCTCAAGGCAAAATGTTGGCTTGGCTGTTCAGCAATCAGAATTTTCTTTTCTTCCTCTACAGGCTTATAAATTGGTCCACCAGAAAGGTTCTTAAAGTGTAGCCCATGCATTTCTCTGGTTCCAATTCCCTTTTCTCAAAGTTCCCTATGGAAACTCTTGTGTAGCTCATACCCAGGCTTAGTAAAGCTTCTAGACTAAAAAAGACTAGGAGGCAGGACTGATCATCCACTTCTGCAAGAATGAGCCCATACAAATGCGATGAATAGCAGAAGAATATTTTCAAATACAGTGCTGGAAGATGAGACCTTTAGATTGAAAGGCACTCAGATCAGCACAGAATTGTGAGGATGGCACAGGATCAGGAGAGTCTTGCTATACTGTGCACAGGGTAGTTGTGAGTTGGGATGGACTTGAAGGCTGCATGTGAGAAAGATGGGAGAAATTCTCCCATGCAATTTACTGCTTATGAAAACACAATGGTGAGTCAGCTATGGGTCAGTTCTCACTCGAAGGAACACAACAAAAACTAATATCTAGCAATACATTCCATTCTGTTCGGTTTAAATATGGGAATCCAAGAACACTTGTTTGTTCTAATGTAAAACCTATACTTGAACCAGGAGGCAGTCACCAGAACAGAGCAAGGAAATACAGCATGATTTAAAATTGGGAAGGGTGTACACCAGGGATGTGTCCTATCTTTATACCTTTTCAGTCTGTATGCAGAACAGATCATCTGGGAGACTGGGCTCTATGAGAAGGAATGTGGCATCAATATTGAAGGAAGACTCATCAATAACCTGCATTATGTAGACGAAACAACCTTGCTTGCTAAAACTGAGGAGGACCTGAAGCACTTGCTGCAGAAGGTAAAGTACTTAAGCCTTCAATATGGATTGAAGCTCAACATCAAGAAAAGATTCTCACCACTGGGATGATTGGCAGCATAATGATAGATGGTGAAGAGACTGAGATCATGAACAGCTTCAGTTTGCTTGGCTCCAGAATCAACACTTGGTACCAACAGCCAGAAAATCAAAATATGAATCTCATTGAGAAAGTCTGCTGTCAGGGACCTCTCCAGAGTATTGAAAAACAATTATGTCGATCTGGAGATTAGGATGTACCAGATCCAGGCCATGGTCTTTGCCATTACATGCTATGCATCAGAAAACTGGACAACGACTAGGGATGATAGAAAGAGAATTGATGCCTTTGAGCTGTGTTGCTGGAGAAGAGTGTAGAACATACTATGGACTTCTAGGAGAACAAACAGGTTTGTCCTGGAGAGGGTAAAACCAGGCTGCACCCTGAAGGCAAGGATTCGGAAGCTCTATCTGACATACTTTGGGCATGTTGCAAGGAGGGACCAGTCCTTGCAGAGGGACATTATGCTTGGGAGGGCAGAAGGACGGCACAAGAGAGGAAGACCCTTGATGAGATGGATTGATTCAGTGACCAGGGTAATGAGAGAGGTGTGTCTGAGAAAATAAAGTTGGCTCAGGATAGAGCAGAGTTCAGAGCTATTGTACATAGAGTCACTACAAGTCACAGGTGACTTGACAGCACATAACAATAACAATAACATATCATCATTATTTTCTAAGTTCCTGGAAGCTATATTCAATTAAAAGAAAGGTTGGTTCAGTGGTTAGGAACAATTCACTATAGATAGGTCTAAGATAGAGATGCTCAGAGTATTATCTCTGGTATTGAACTGAAAATGTACATAATCTTAGTTGATACTGGCTAAAACCTACCTGAACATTGCTCAAAAGGGAAAAAAACAATAATGTGTAAGTTTGAATACAGGAGAAGAGTTTTCCTGGCTCACTCTAGGACAAATGATGGGAGGGGGAAATTACAAATGGTCTTGGAGCACCTAGACCAGGGAGCAGGCCTCACTAGTGCTCTCTCTTCTGTGGTCTGCTGCTGCTTCTGTTCTGTAAGTCAGTTCTTTATTTCAGGCAGTCAACAATTTCCAAATTTCCCTTTGACAGGTGCCACCATCTGAGAGATTGTCCTGCATCAAGAAATTCTACAGAAGGATTCTTATTGGTCTGACTTGAGTCAAGTACCCCATTCCAAACGGAAGCCAGGTAAGACTGAGGCAGGAAAAGCATATTGTTACAATGGGGACCTCAGGGTTCCCCAGAAAAAGGAGGGCTGGTACTTTTCCATGAAAATAATATCTGCAACAATGATCATGACAAAACTCTGGTAGACTAGCTGTAAGGAGCTGCACTGCCAACCCACAGGCACATGGTTTGAGTCCCCCAGCTGCTCCACAGGAGCAATCTCCTCCTGTATGATTTCCTGTCTCTGAAATTCCACTGTAGGGTCAACAATGATCACCAGCAAGAATGCTTCAAATCACATCCCTGCATTTATTAAGTTGGTCTGAATGGCTGTTTTCTAAGAAAATCTTCTCTAGTCCTAGAGTTAGAATCATTGGTTGTCCTTTGTAATCACTGGCTTGAGGAATCTTTCCAACCAGCTAAAACTCCTTGCCACCAAGCCACACAGCAATCTCTGCTCCCCAAATCCTCTCCACTGGTAGCATCCATGTGGTTTATGGAGAAACCAACCCTGATTCCACTACTTGGACTCATTCCCTTCCTTAGTGGGGATATAATGAGAACTTCAGTATCCTGAGGGCACATGTGTATGGACACAGAAAATAGGACTGGAGGAAGTAGGGGTGGAGCAGTACCACTTACTTATGAAATTTTTCCTTTGTTTGTGTATTGAAGCCAGGCTATGGCCCCTACTGAGCATCGGGGATTTTAAATTAAGCTTCACTTTCACAAACTCTGTAAATGCACAAATATACCAGGTATTGTCGTTATGTGCCATCAAGTCAGATTCATAGCTGACTCTCCATTGTGTTTGCAGAGGCTGTAAATTGCATGGGAGGAACCTGCCTCTCTACCTCCTGCATCTTGTAGATTTGAACCACCTGCCTTTGGATTGCCAACACAACTCTTTACCCACATGACCACTAGAGCTCCAACTCATGGTTACTGTATGTACAAAACAGAACAAAATGTTACCCAGAATAGGACCACCTCCATGTTTATTCCAACTTGTGTGTGTGTGTGTGTGTGTGTGTGTGTGTGTGTGTGTGTGTCTCCACTTTGTGCTTTGAGTATTTTTCATCCTAGTTAGTAGTTAGTTATGTGTCTTCAAGTCACTAGCAACTCATAGCTACCTATGCACAAGAGCCCTAAACCCTGCTCTATCCTAGGCCTAATCCTAGGCCTATCTGTCAGACACTATCCTAGTGTCTGACAGACAAGCATTTTACAGAAAAGAGTAGATGAAAGACATTTATCCATTAGAGAAATGACTAATGGATTCAATGTTGTTACCCACCTTTGCCACCTGTGTCTTGACCCACCTCTGTCCCTCCTCCACCAGCATCCCTTCCTACTTCCACCTACATCATTCAACACCTCTCTCCCCTTAACCCACCCTTGATATGATGACTTAAGTCTCAAGCAGTCAGGGTTTCTGTGATTCTGAACACCTCCTGCTGTTTCCAGGCTCTTATGATGTGGCTAGTATCTCTTGAATTTAAGAGTCTCTAAGTACAACTATCAGGTACAAGTATCAAGGATGGCTTCCTATCTCAAAGAGTTCTGAGAAAAAGTCCTTTATCTTGAACTTCTACTCCAGGATTGACTTCTTGTGGCTTAGTACTTATTCTTTTCCATTCGCAACAAGGTGCTGCTGCAAGAGGATAGTTTCCCAGGATAGTCCTCTAGGATTGGTTCATAATTTTTGTTTTCTTGGCCCTCGGGCCCAAAACTATTTTAACTGGAATCCCCAGCTTGCAGAGGCCTGCGATTGGTCCTCTTTACCTGCAGACAGCTCTTATTCCAGCACTACACATCAGACAACATTCTGCTGGGATCTGTAAGGTTGTCCTGACAAGGCGGGCGGCGTCCCATGGCTTTGGCCTTTGCCTGAGTTGTCATAGCCATTAGCTTGAGGTAAAACTGGTTTAGGGTTCTCTTTCCAACTGAACCGTGCACATCAGGCTCTGGCACTATGGCTAAGGGCTAGTGTCACCAGTGGCTGTAGGTTAGTGTTCCCAAAGTCTTCACATATCTTCAGCCACAGAATATTCCTTTGTATCTTTTCACTCACATAAAACCTGTCACCTAAGGTCTGAGGCAAGAGATGGACATTCATTCTAAGGAGCTTCCGGTCATAGCACTTTATAGTCTACACCACTTTTATTTCAAAAGATTATTAACTCACTTAATCCTCCATGAGTTTAGGCAGTAAGAACTACATGAGATAAGGCACCTTCCCCCTCAAATGTACAGATAGGTAAAGTCACAGAGGTGGTAATGTTCGGACTAATACTACAACTCCAGAGGGTCTGCCTACAAGAGGGCACCTTTTCATTTACATTTTACTTGGTCTTAGGGTGTGTTCTACACTTTCTAAATTCTTTACATATTCCTCTGAAGTTGCCTTTTTCATCATTATAATACAAGTGAAAATACTGAAGCTCAGAGAAGTGACACAGTGGTCTTCAAATGTGTTGGCTGGCTGATGATCCTTTGGGACCTGGGGTGATATCCCAGTCCTTTCCAGATGAGACAAGAGGAAAAGGACTTATTTAATGCTATGTGCATTTTGAGGGAATCTGAGACTACAGTAGCTGTAGAGACGTTCTAACCTTGTTTCCAGGTGCGACTAGGGTTATAGGGTTATTCCCCGCCCCCCCCCCCCGGGGTATTTAAAAAGTTGTGGGTTTCTTGTTGATTTAAAAAAAAATATGTTTTGCTCTAGTAAGGTTAATAAAAGCAGATAAAAAGGGATCGTCACTATTGGCTTTTAAGTTTGGAAAATCCAACAAAGGAGTTAATTCTGGAAATCTATGTCTGTTGTCTAAAAGGGGTGAATTTTCAACAATTCTGAATGAACTGAGTGTTTAATTAGCCTCTTCCTTCTCATTGGCTAAGTAAACATAGCCTGACTCGATCTGTATGAATCCCTGAACCCTTTAACATCCTTACAGAAGTGCTTTTTCTGATTCTTCTACCCTTTTCTTCTCTTCTACTGCATCAATGCAGTAGTTGTCATTCTATAAGAGGTAAAAAATGAACATCTTCCCCTTTTAGCAGTGGGATTTAGTCTGAATAATGTTCATGCCTATGTCCCTCTCTTGGTTTTACAGCCTAAGAAAATGGCTTGTGACACACCTAGCTCAAGACAGCGAAATCTGTCCACTTCTGGAGAAGCTCTATATGAAATTCTTGGTCTACAAAAAGGAGCATCTAATGAAGAAATTAGGAAAACTTACAGGTACAAAGGAAATTCAATGATAATACCTTCTAAGCTGCTTGTATGTTGTTGTTTATGTGCCATCAAGTTGGAACTGACAAATAGCTAAACCATCCCACCCCAGTGGATTTTCAGTGGCTGTAAATTGCACAGGAGGAGATTGTCCATCTTTCTCCTGAGGAGCAGTTAGTAGATTCAAGCCATGTGACTTTGGGTTGGCAGTGCAACTCCTTACCACTAGGTCACCACAGCTTACTTCTGCACTGCTAGTGATAACTATTTTTGGATTGGCAAGTGCCTCCATTTTTAAAGAGGTAAACTTTTTGTCAAGACCAGGTAATTGGAATATTAGAATTTGTATCCTTTGTTCTAAAGCAAAGGCAGTAAAGGAGTTATTGTTGTTTATGTGCTGTTCAGTCAACTGAGACGCATAGCGACCCTATGTACAATAGCTCTGAACCCTGCCCTATTTTGAGCCAGTCTTACTGTCTCTGACACATCTACCTCTTTTACTCCAGTCACTGAGTTAATCCATCTCATCCTGAATCTTTCTCTCCTGTACTTTTCCTCCACCTTTCCAAGTAGGATGTCCTTCTCCAAGGACTGGCACTCCCGGGAACACGCCCAAAGTATGTGAAATGGATCCTCAAAATCCTTGCCTCTAAGTTAGGAGTACACAGTGATTTTGTGAAAGAATTCTCTAATGTTATGGGGTCCTGGGAAAAGGGACCCTATGTTTTAGGCCTCAAGTAATGTGATAGATAGATAGATAGATAGATATCACTATACATGATCAGAAATTATAATTTAACCCCATGATATTACACCACTGAATCTAATAGAGGTGGTTTTTAAAAAGGAAATGAGTGAGAATTTGTCACAACTGATGTTTTATCAACTCTACTCTTCAAACATTGAATGTTGGCCTTTCATATCTGATTTAATTCAAAGTTATCTATTTCCAGGGGAAATCGAGATATGCTTTTTAAAAAATACAAAGGGAAAAACAAACAAACAAACAAACAAACAAACAAACCTCATTAATAAGTACACAAGTAATTTCTTTGTATGTCAAAAATTAGGAAGTTACATAAAACTAAAAAATATTGTTCATAATTCTACCTCCAGTAATAATTATCATTCACATTTTGATGTTTCCTTCCATTATTTTAATCTGTAGCTAAAAGACATTTTAAAATCACCTTGAAATATTCTAATTTTGTCTAAATATTTTTCTTCTTAACAATGTCATTAAATATTCTTCTTTTTAACGATTGTACCCTATGTCCCGTCATGTGTCATCTGTTTTCTTCTTCTCTGTATTTACCAACTTTGTGTTTAAATTGTACATGCTAAGCATATGTCTCATTATTTACTTCTTTTTAAATAAGTTAATAAAGTTATGCCTTTCTAGAAACTGTTGTTTGTTGTTGTGTACCATTGAGTTGGTACCCATCCCATCGCTGATCCACCAGTGGGTTTCAGAGGAAGACTAGAAATTTAAAAGGAAAAATTCCACATTTTAATTACTTCTTGATTTGGCTTTCAATTGAATTTTTAAAACTCACATTAGTTTTTCAACTTATGAAGGCTTAACATTTCTAAGTAGGTAAATTTATTAATAATTTCTTATATTGCTTTTGTTTTGTAAGCCATGGGTTTTTAAAAACCCATCCTAATTAGAATATATAAAATTGGGAACTCTGGTGGCCAAGGGGTAAGGAGTTGCACTGCCAACCCAAAAGCACATAGCTTGAATCTACTAACTGTTCCTCAGGAGAAAAATGGACAATCTCCTCCCGTGCAGTTTACAGCCTCTGAGAACCCACAGGAGAATCAGCTACGAGTCAGTTCTGACTCGATAGTACATAACAACATAAAAACGATTACAGTGTTATAAAAATACCACAACTTCTCTAGAGGGTTATGAGTTTACTTTACTACTAAATCTTTGATCCACTTTTAGTTTATTTTGGCATAAGTAGAATTCTAACATTTTTTTCCAAATGACTAGGCCATGTATATTTATTGGAGTCTCCATTTTTTATTCACTGGTGAGAATCTTTGCTGTGCTGTAAACTTTGAGACCTGGAATACCTTCAAGAAGTATGCATTGAAGTAGAAATTAGTATTATGAATATTGCCACTAGAATTTAAAAGTTCTGTTCAAATGTTCAAATTGTCTGATCAGTCTTATCATTTATATTTCACTTACAATGCTGGAGAGGTAAATATATCTGCTGTTTTGTACCCTCCAGCTTGAATGTATCTAGAAGCCACTCAGTCTACATGTAGGTAATTAGACTCACATTAAACTTGGGCCTTAATAATGCTTTAGGCGTATACATTGGCACTGGGATGGTGGTTGAAAATGAAAGTGATTGCACTGGGAACCTTCATAACTGCAAATATAATTGCCCAAATGAAGGGGACAAGTTTTTTATAACTTCCTTGTATGTTTAAAAGTCCTTTTTACAAATGTGACGTTTCTTAGCTTTTGCTAATTTTGTAAGGTAAAATTTGAAATCTTTTCCTAATTATGACACTAATTATGCTAAGTTCTTGCAAGTTTAATAATTACAGAAGAAAGCTTTTTTATGTAATCGGTGCCTCGTTATTCTGTTTTAATATTATACAAATATTATTTTTTTCAGTTTATTAGGGCACTAGTATGCTGCCAAAAGCATCTTCTTCTTTCCAAATTACGCATTTGTATGCTGCAAACTATCCAAAATGCATGAGTAAGTCGGAAGTCCCCTAAGAATATGATTCTTATATTCAGGGGTCTGGATCAAAGTAGTCACAATACAGTGAGATTAAAAGTCAGTGAGATTTAATAAAATTGACAACTGTTGGATCCACGCACGGTGTGACTTCTCTTGTCATTTAATCGTTATTTCTTGGTTGTGCTCCAAAAATATAGGGCTGAGTTTGAAGGAGAGGCCTTTTTTTCTTTATCCTTTTTCTTTCTCATGTTTACTTTTAAATATTAAATAGACAAGATAGAATCAGTTGATTCAAAATAAGAACATACAAATATGTATTATTTTTTTAAATTTTTTTACAAATATGTATTTTTTAAAAGTCTTCCTCCTGTTCTTTACCTGAAAAATAATATTAATTTCTTGTGCCCCTGTTCTAGATATAATGGTATAGACTTGTCTCTTTTTCCTCCCTAATAAGTATAGCCAAAAGCGAACCAACCAGTTGCTATAGGATCAGTTCTAGTTCATGGCAGCTCTACGTGTAACCAAGCAGAATGGTGCTCTTTAGTTTTTTATGATTGTGATATTTTGGAAGCACATCAGGTCTTTGTTCCAAGAAGTCTCTGAGTGCATTGTTATCCTTGTTATTACCTGCCTTTGAGTCGACTAGGAACCCTATGAACAACAGATCTGCACAGCTGTGCCATCTTCACACTTCCTGATACACTAGAGCCCACTGCAGCTGTCACCGTGTCAATCCACCTGGTCGAGGGTCTTTCTTTCCTTCATTGACCCTTCACCCTTCCAAGCATCATGTCCTCCCCCCAGGAATAGCCCCTTCTCGTGTGTGGATTAAAAACACTAACCTTTTGGTTAGTAGCCAACTACTTAACCATTTCCACTATCCAGGGACTCCAAGTACAACTAAAACCCCTGGAAATAATATCGGAGACAACCGAGGGATAACTATGAAGAGTGAAAAAAAAGACAGTGAATTGGTTAGGAATCCCAGGATCAGAGGGGAATCATACAATCCACCTGAGCCAGCCTTTCCTGAAACCCAATTTGTCAATCAAATGCAGCCCGGGTAAGGCTGTTGGAAAGATCCTCTGACAAGAACTGGCCAAGAGGCTTGCTCTACTTTCCCGCCAGACCGGGACTTCCTCTGCCATCCAGAGAGCACCACTTGGTGAGGGACATGGCAAGGATTCCTCCACAGAAAGGGAGAGAAAGCACTCTGTGCCTGCTCTCTGAGGAAAGCTCAAGTAAAAAGTAAATACGACGGGCTATCTTTTACCTGTGTTTTGTGAATTATACAATATTTGGAATGAAAGTTACAAAACTCTCTGATACTCCAGGAAATGATGTTTAAATATGGGAAGGATAAAGGAAACTAAATGGAAGTGTTGTTTTAACACTGCTTGAGTTGCTTAAACATTTATTCCAGCGAGTATGTGAGCTCAGAGTTGTGTATTATAATGCTTAGGACAACCACTAAGCAGTGTGATAAAGTCAAACATTATAAATAAGTCAAGATAGAAATATAAAAATTGCTTGAGTAACCCAAGGGATGCAAAAAAAAAAAAAAAGGGAAACAGAAGAATAAACAGGAAACAATAGAAAACAACTGAGCCCTAACATAGAAAAAAAAATGATCCTAAATTTAAGTGGTTGGAGTGTATATACTTTTTTCTTTATGTTTAATGCAAAATGATGATACACTGTCTTTCCCGTCCTGGCCTTTATTCTTTTAACAATATATCTAGAAGATCATTCTAAGTAATGATCAATTAATAAAGGATTTCTTCAATCTTTACAAACCACTGTATAGTATTTTATAGCATGTATGCCCTATAATAAATTCAGACCCTCGTTGATGGATATTTTGATTTTTTCCTCCTCATGACTGCTCTTTTTTAAATTTTGAGTTTCTTGGAGATGGAAACTCCATGACTATCAAAATATAGATAGAAATTGGAAGAGGAAAATAATCTTCATTCCTGTCTATTTTTCAACTCTTGCTAAAGGTGCCAAGTCTCAGTTCTATATTCCTGAAGCCACGTCTCAATTCTATATTCCAATCCTGCAGGGCTGAGTGTTCATGTAAGTCAAATTAGCACTCGCCAGAGGTCTGGAATCACCAACTTCCACTATCCTTTAGCAAGGACTATGGGATCCAATTATCTATGAGATGGAGCACAGAACAATGTTCTTTCAAAAGTTGGGAAAAAATAATTGGCATCTCTATTTCCTCATTTTTTTATGGGAACATCATAAATAGCAGCCTAAAGCCTCTCAATCCCTTTCTATGTCTGTCTGTAAATCTTTATCATGCACTCTTCCTGTGAATAAAGCATCTTTTCCTCCTACATCATCTAAAACTCAACCTCACTTTGTTAGTCATCTGATAAACTGAAGCACCAGCTACCTCAAAGGACAGCTTGGAAAGGTGAAAGAGGAAGGCTTGCCAATCTATCAGGTACTGATTCAAAAGAGACTTTATAAAGAGAATGAGATCATTTTTTGCAAAGTATGTGGATCCCTTTGTAAAACAGCACAATTGAAGTACCAAGTATTCTTAGGAATGAATACATTCTCAGCATTCTTAAAAGTCTAAAATTATCCTCTCAGATGGCATCACTGTTCAAAAACTATTTGTCTGGCATAAGGCAAATTTGTGCTCATGTCAGAAGTGTCATGTCACAGCCAGAGACTGCTTGCATAAATCTCATCCAGGGCCCTCCCATAACTAATAAATATGCTTTTGCCATCCCAGAGCATCCCAAGGATCTTTAAGCCCAAGACCCATTTAATGTCATTTTCCTACTGTTGGGTTGCCATTTAAGACTTCATGTATGCGTGGATTGAGCAAATGTCTTTCCTTATTCTTCCACTGCTTGAAAGTCTTCACTCTCCCATATCATAATTCAGATATACCTACTATGGCTAAGCTATTACCAACCTTTCATACTAGTTGATTTAACTTTAATCTAAAATGCTTTTCACATCCTTTCCAAATTTAACAATCTCTTCAAACCAAGAGGACTTGTAGTAGAGACACTAGTGAAGAAGAGAGGATTCTTACAAGGTGGATTCAACTCAGTGACGATAGATTTCTGTGTGTGTATGCGTGTCCCCTTTCAGATGACTCATTTTCTCTACCATAATCATTCAGGGAATCACCCTTGGGAGAGTTTCCAAGGGCCCAAGGGTCATCCATTTCTATATACACCTGTGTGCTCCACCAAGTCATGTCTCCACCAAGTTTAAGATCTCTGCATTAGCTCTGTAGCCACATCCACAGTCACCGCTAGGCACAACTCTGGGCATACTGGACCCAGCAACTGCAGATTCCCTGCTGATGAGCTGGACAGGACTGCTCATCAGCTTCTCTGCACGACCTCCATGCTAAGCACTGGGTGACCAAACCCTTCTGACTGCTCTTTAGCCCCAGAAACTACCTCTGCTGTTACCTTGAGACTTGAAGGAGTCACGAATACCTGCCAGTCTGTGACACCAGGAACTGGCTCCAGCCTAGGGAATGCTATTTCTCTGCTAAGACCTCCAATGAGACTCAAAGTTGAGTACCCACTGCAATCAAACCAGTTCACAGTTCACTGTGTTTCTAATCCTATATATGGAATGAGACTGCCTATCTGTCCTACAGAGTAGCTGGTGGAGTTGAACTTCTGACTTTTCAATTATCAGCCCAAATCATTTTGTACTTCACCTGCAGGGCTTTCAAAGTTGGGAAGAATCACTCTTGCTCATTTTGCTCATAGCTTTCTCCCAAGGATCCAGACTCATGTTCTGAGGTTGAGTCAGATCCTAGTACTAATTGGCTCTCTACTCAGAAATTCAGTCCCCCATGACACTAAACTTTGTTACTGACTCTTTCTTTTCTTAAAAGACATTCTTTTCTAGGAGATCTTGTAGCTCCCATCCTATCCTCAGACAGACTTTTTCCAAGCCAACTACCAGTTGACTGCACTCACCCAGCAGTGGTTACTCAAGTAGGAATATGGCTGGATTCTTTCTCGGCAAGCATTTCCAAGCATGCCCTGCTAAGTAAGCTCAATCCCACCAGAAGACTGTAGGCTGTGATGGCTCAAAGATGAAACCCTCCCACAGCCACGCAATAAATAGCACCTGGTTCTGTGTTCCCCTTAGTACTATAAATGAGTAAACAGTTTACTGTCTTACTGTTGCCCAGTGAGCACTTTAGCCTGTGCAATTAGATTCCTTTTTGTCTTGATATTGATTGGTACATAAAGACTTTTCTTTGTTTCTCCTGCTTATTAAAGTAATAAAGGTGTTGATTGATACCTCATACTGCTACCTAGTTATTGCTAAAGCTAGAAAAGTTAATGAGCATTTACCAACCACTGATATGTCTGGTTTCACAGGGGTGGTCGAGGGAGGGTTATTGTTATTGTTATGTGCTGTCAGATGAAGTTCAACTCATAGCAACCCTATAAACAAAAGATCTGAAACCAGTCTTGTTCTGCACCATCCTCACACTTCCTTAAACACAATAGTCCACTGCAACAGTCACCTTGTCAATCCACCTGGTTGAGGGTTTTCCTCTCCTTCCACAACTTTCACACTTTCAAGCATCATATTCTTCTCCAAGGAATACCCTCCTAGCAACGTGCCCAAAGTATGTGAGGCTAAGCCTCATAATTCTTCCCTCCAAAGAGCACTCTGGCTGTACCCTCTCCAAGATGTACCTGTTTGTTCTTTTGGCTGTCCATGGGATGTTCAGTGCTTGTCTGCTAGTAATCAGAAAGACTACGGCCTGAATCAGATAGATATACCTTAGTCTTCAAACTGACAATACCACTTCTCAATAATTTGGAGAGGTCCCTAACTGCAGATTTTCCCAGCAAAATTAATCTCCTTATTTCCTGACTGCTGGTAACATGGGTGTTACTTGTGGATCCAAGCAAGATTAAGCTGTTGACAGTTTTCATCTCCTCTCCATCCATCATGGTCCAGTGGTAAGAATCTTTGTTTTCTTGACATTGAGATGCAATCCATACTGAAGACTGCATTTCTTGATCTTCTGCAACAAGTGCTTCAAGAGTTCCTACTTGAAAAAAAAAAGAGTTCCTGCTTGAAGAGGAAGGGTCATGCTCTTATATTCTTAACGATGATGTTGTTATTGTTAGCTACCCCTGAATCAGCCCCCAACTCATGGCACAATAAGATCAGATTATTGTGACCATGGCTTTCAAGATTATAAAAACACACAAGCCTTCACTGATACACAAGTAATGGCCACCTTTGAGGTATGCTGGCTATACCCCAAATCCAATCTTTCACATGGAAAGTGAGAAATCTACCACTGAAACACCACTGCCTCCAGACTTACCCATGCTGTGGTTGTTATTACTAGGTGCTATCAAGTGGATTCCAAGTCAAAATGACCCCATGTGCAACAGGATGAAACACTGCCTGGTCCTGTGCCATCTGTGGGTGTTCAGGGTACATGGTGGCACACACTGTATGAATCCATACTTAATCATAACAGGTTGTAGTTTTCTCTCTCCCATCCCGTCAATTCCTTGATGACAGGCACTGTGCCTTATCTTCCATTATACTTCTTTCCTTAGCAGTATGCTGCGCTGTAATTAGGACAGGCTAGCCTTTGGAAAGCGACTTCATGCTTTGAAAGGTAGGTGTAAGAGAGGAAGACACTTACTTAACAAGACGGATTTACACAGTGACTGCTGCAGCAATGGGCTCAAGTATGTTGGGAAAGATGAGGATAATATAGGAAAGGATAGATTTCAGATCTGTTGCTCATATGGTCACTGTGGGTCGTATTCAGCTGATAGCACCCAACAACAACAAGGAGGACTTCCACTTTTATCAGAAAAAAAAAGTTTTTGTTGACAGCTGTGTATCTGCTTTGACTGTAGTCTTGCCTTCTTCAGGTCTGGTTTTCAAACAATTAGTTTGATCAACTTGCTGAATAGTGTTCCTTTTGATGATTAAGACAGGAAGTTTGAGTCCTGGTTACTTTGGTGTAACTGTAGGACTTTCCAGCAGGTTAGAAGGTAAAGAATCAATGACTGAAGAAAATTGAACAAATTATGTCCTTTTCATAATTTGACTCTTGAATAAATCCTTATTCTTATTTACACTGATATATGCACTTCTGAAGTTAGAAACAACATTAAGGCAATACAAGGAAGACTGAATATTTATCATGCTGTTTTTGATATATTAGCCTAACAAAATACTAGCCAATTGGATAAGAATTTGCATGAAGATCTTTTTAGCTCCTTGAAGAAATGCAAAATCAGAGTGAACTGGGGCCTCTGTGCCTCACTAATGAGCTTAATTTTTCCTTATTGACAAGGTACCTGCCACATACGCTGGTTTACACAGTGCCAAGGGACTAAAGTGACTCTTCTATTTCATTTGATTTCACATGAGACTTAGTGGAAATTATCCTCTATCTCTGAAGAGATGTGTTGCTTCAGAGCAGATCAAAGTGAGGCAAATGCTGTTTCCATAAGGAGCAGAGAAGAGTGTCATTTCCATAGTGATCTCTGACAACCCCAACCTGTGGTGTTTTCACTCATCTTTATTAGCAATTACAGGTAGAAGCAGAAGATGCATATGAATAAAGTGTCAATGTCAGGGGAATTCACTGCTAATAGAAGAATTGTAAATGTTTACCAGGCAAAGTGATGATTCAAGCTTACAGAATTAATTGAAATTAATCTTTATTAAGCACTTATTTATTTTCTGAATTCTAAAACCTTCCACTGAAAAAAGTATATGAGGTTATGTTAGAATGTTCTTTCAAGTTGTCATGAAAACCTTCCTTTGCCATCTCAAATCCTGTACTTGCTTTTCTTGGCTCTTCCTACAGTTTCAACCTCATTTGTACTGGCCCTAAAGCCAATACCATCACCATGACTTCCCCCTCCCCCCATTCAATTATCCATTCACTCACTTGTGCCTCATTCATATATTCATTCATGTACATTTATATTGGATATGCATGCATTTTATATTGTGAAAGATGCAAAAATATATAAAGTAAACAATCTCTGTGCTTTAGAAAGCTTCTTCAATAGAGGATGAAATTTAATAAAGTTTAAAAGACACATGGATAGCCAGCGAACACTTTATTGGAATAAATGAAGGGAAAGACAATGTGGAATGAAAGGACAATAAGACATTATGGGTGTTGTAACTAATGATATACTTAAAAAAATACATAGATAGGGAATTGCCAGAGAAGTTCAAGCAGGATTTAGAGATACCGTGCACCAGGGACATCACTGCTGATGTCAGATGGATCTTGGCTGAAATTAAGAAATACCAGAAGAATGTCTATTTGTGCTTTATTGACTATGCAAAGGCGTTTGACTGTGTTGATCATGACAAGTTGTGGCTGACATTGAGAAGAGTGAGAATCCCAGAACACTTGATTGTGTTCATGTGGAACGTACACCTGAACCAAGATGCTGTCGTGTGTATGGAGCAGGAGAACACTGCATGGTTTGGAATCTATCTCCACACCTGTTCAATCAATATGCTGAGCAAATTATCTGAGATGCTGGACTCCATGAAGAGGAGTGTGGTGTCAGGATTGGAGGGAGGCTCATAAATAACCTGAATTATGCAGACGACACAACCTTACTTGCTGAAAGTGAGGAGGATTTGAAGCACTTGTTGCAGAAGGTCAAGGAATGCAGCCTTCAGGATGGATTGTGCCTCGATATCAAGAAAAAAAAGATTCTTACCACTGGACCAACAGGCAGTGTCATGATGGATAGAGAGGAGATTGAAACTCAACAGCTTCATCTTGCTTGGATCCACAATTAACATCCTTGGTACCAGCAGTCAGAAAATAAGGAGATGCATTGCAATGGGAAAATCTGTAGTTAGGAACCTTTCAAAATTATTGAGGAGTAATGATGTCAGTTTGAAGACTAAGGAGCATCTGATTCAGGCCATAGTCTTTCCAATTACTAGCTGTGCATTTGAGACATGGACAATGAATAAAGATAACAGAAAAGATGCCTTTGAGCTGCGGTGTTGGAGAAGAGCACGGAACATTCCTTGGATGGCTAAAAAAGTGAATAAGTATGTCTTGGAGAAGGTATAGCCAGAGTGCACGTTGGAGGCAAGAATGATGAGGCGTCACCTAACATACTTTGAACATATTGCTAGGAGGTGCTATTCCATGGAGAAAGACATGATTTTGGGAATGGTGGAGGGTCAGTGAAGGAAAGGAAGACCCTTAACCAGGTGGATTGACAAGGTGACTACTAAACGGGTTTTTGTGTGTCAGGAAGTGTAAGGACAGGTCTGGTTTCAGATCTTTCATTTGTTGGGTTGCTATGAGTCATACTTGACTTGATGGCACCTAACAAAAATAACAACAATGAAGAAACTATGCATGGCTGATGGATGTTTTAAGAAGCTAGGAGAAGATTTTTACACAAAAGTACAAGTAATTTTGGAGAGGTGGCAGAGATGTGAAGGGAGGGAGAAGGGAGCACAGATTGATGAAGAAATGAGATGGGTAAAGGGAAAGGCAATATACAATGGGGATTTGATGAAAAATTGTATTAATTGTATTAACTCTTTGGACTTAATGATTTTAAAAACTAAGGCATCAACATAAAATCAAACAAAATAGACCATGCTGAGCAGAATGGAATAACCTGAGCATGTCATTACTGTTCATGGTGGCTGACTCATGGTGACTATATGGAAAATAGAACAAAGTAATGCCTGGTCCTGGGTCATCCCTATCATGGCTATAGGTTATGTCATTGTGATCTAAAGGATCATCAATAGCTGCTTTTGAAAGTAAATCTTCAGGTCATTCTTCTTAGTCTGTCTTAGCCTGGAAGTTCTGATAAAACACGTTCATAAAAGTGACATGCAAATTTCTGCTAAAAGATGCGTATAGTTTAATCATTTACATGAAAATGAAGGCTTTATTCTATTATTTATTTCTTGTCTGGAGACTATACTGAGTAGTTGGATACACTAAGAAGCAAATAATGGTCCCTGTTCTCCAGACCAGGGATCACTGGTGCCCTTGTGGGTGAGATGTTGCCCTGCCAATTGAAAAGTAAGCAGTTTGAATCCAACAGCTGTTCCATGGGAGAGGAATGAACAGAGATGAGCAGTCTCCTCCCATGTGACTTACAGCCTCTGAAAACCCATGAGAGGGTCAGCTATGTGTCTGTTCTCAACTCAACAGCAATGAGTTTCAGTTTTAAGTTTGTCCTTGTTGTAGTGTATGGTCTAGAGGGGGAGATATAAAATTATCAAATGATCACAGACGTAAATGTGTAATTATAGAAGAGGTAAGTGCTTTGGAGGAAAGGATATAATTCTATGGCAGCCCTGATCTGGACTAGGGATTAGAGAGAAGGCCTCTCTGAGGAAATTACTCAGTGTTATGTCTTCATTTTGATGCAGTTAATATTTATTCATATTTTTTTCATATTCATTCATTTTAAGGAGACCAGGAAAGCTAGAAAAGGAAGTTTAAGAACTAGAATGAGTTATTAATTGTAAGAATTAGAAAAGTAATCAACAGTGACAGAATAACTACTATGTGCTGGGTTCTGTTATCAGTGATTTGTATTCATTATTCTATTTAATGATTATATACATCACAGATACTATTACTAGCTCATTTTACAGCTGAATAAATCAAGGTTTGGAAAAATTAGATTAGCTGGCTAAGTCACTTGGCAGTAAGTCATGTTGCTGAGAATAGCACTTGGTGGTCTTAGCCCAGAATCTAATCTTAATCACTACATTTTCTGGCTTTAGTACAGCTGCCATTAACCAATGATTCCAAGGCTAGACTCTGAATGATGTGAAATTCTGGGGGATAGAGCAAGAGTCACTGTCAGAGAAGAGCGTCTGGGGATACAATCCAGGTTCAGGATGAGATTCAGATAAAGGGAGAGAAATGGATACAGTGAGCACAGAGCTTCAAGTTCCAGCCAGTATGAAGATGTAGGTCCACTATTAATTAGCACGCAAAGAAGACACAAACACATTCCAGTGCATATACAGTCTCTCTCCACACTGGATAAAAGCAGCTTTTGACAATTACTGTTACGGAACTATACAGCTGTTAGTTAAAACAGTAAGATCAACGAGGGAGTTCTTATAGGTCTTAAGGTAATATTTTGTTGTTATGTGTAGTCAAGTCGAATTAGGCTCATAGTTGACCCTCCCGTGGGTTTTCAGAGACAGTAAAATCACAGGGGAAGAGATAGTCCCTCTTTCCCAGGTGGAGCAGCTGGTGGCCTCAAACTGCTTGCCTTTGGGATGGCAGTGCAACTGCTTATCATTAAGTCCCCAGAGCTCCTTTAAGAATTCTTAAAGTCTTCAAACAAATTTATCTGGTACTACTAACCAGCAGAAACAACTGCTTCTTAAACCATGTTGAAAACTTTAACAGGAAATCCTTGAGGCCAAACATAAGGATGGGTGAGCAGCATAAAAGACCAGCAGAAGTGGGAAACTGTTGGCTTCAGACAATATTGGTAAAATTTCCCCCAGAAATGTTGAGTGACTCAAAAATAGATGTGGATTGAGTAGATTATTAGATAGTCATTTCCTTGGTGGTGTTACAGGAAATAAAAATGTTTAAGAAATTAAATAAGATAGTTTGAGCCTCATTCAAGTGCATGAGCTTGAGGCTCCCATGGTTCGTCAATGAGGTGGACAGAAAGAGTAGGTGTTTGTAGATTTAAAAGATAGATTTAGGGGGGAAATATGGGTGTGATGCTTAAGATTGTGTGACCTGCTGAAGGCTGCCAAAGACCTGCTAGTGTCAGAACTTAGGGACCTCAGTCCTTGATGGTGCCGTCGGTTAATGGGCTTAGCTACCAACTGAAGTTAGGAGGTTAGAGTCTACCCAATGACATCTCATAAGAAGGACCTGGTGATCTATTTCTAAAAAAACCCCAGCTATTTAAATATGTTTACGGCATTGAAGTCTTTGGGGGAGAGAATATTTTAAAAGTATTATATTTTAGGGCATTATGTTTATCGTAAGAGTACGGAATAAGGGTTGCAGAGTGGATTATATTTGGGTTTGGGGGATGTGGAGGGAGATTGCGTATCAATGAGGGAGTTTTTCTTTTGCTTTTGAAGGAGAGGAGCAAACAGGGGGGTGGGGGGAGAGAAGGGTGCAACAATGAATGAATGGAATTCCAAAATCTCTGTAGATGTTCACTGAAATGAAAAATAAATTTAAAAAACAAAAAAAATAACATTCCATCCTATCCTGTAACTCGCTCCTGTGTCAAGGCCCTGTTCATCTTTCTGAACTACTTCCTTGACATCCAGCTGAAAGATATTTGTGTAACTATTTTGTGGAGTTTTATTGTTAATGTCCAAATATGTATTTACCATGGAGTAGGAACCAACTCGTAACTGACCAGCCATTGAGTTTTCACAGGCTGCGAATCACATGGGAAGACAATGTCCATCTTTCTCTCATGGAGCAACAGCTGGATTCAAACTGTCTACCTTCAGGTTGACAATACAACTCCTTAATGCTAGGACATTAGAGCTTCCCAAATACTTATCAAGACACACATTAAAAACTTAGTTCCTTGGCACCCAATATTATCTCTGACTTATCCATTTCTGCTCTGGTGGCCTAGTGCCAAGGAGCTGCACTGCAATCGCAAAGGCATACAGTTCGAGGCCACCAGCTGCTCTGCTGGAGGATAGGCAACCTCTTCCTGTGCGATTAACTGTCTCTGAAAACCCACCAGAGGGTCAGCTATGGGTCCATTCTGACTCTATGGTACACAACACCACAACATATAAAATGATCTATCGCATAAGAGACATTCATAAATGTTGTTTGGTTGTATATACCATCAAGTTGTAACAAACTGATAGTTGAACCTTGAGTGGGTTTTCAGAGGCAGTGAATCACATGAGAGTTGATTGTCCAGCTTTCACTCACAGAACGGCTGGTCATTTCAAACTATGTACCTCTAGGTTGGCGGTGCAACTCCTTACCATAGCAGTCATTGCACATTGAATAATTTAATAAAGGTATTACATCATGAAAAAAAAATCCTTTGGAAGACAGTGTACTCTGAGACACATGTTGTTGCTGTTGTTATTAGGTGTCATTGAGTCAACTAGAACTCACAGCGATTTTATGAACTACAGAGATATATATACATATACCTTGACAATCTTGTGCCATGCTCATCATCTCCAATACACCGGAGCCCATTATTACAGTCACTGTGGTGATCCGCCTCATTGAGGATCTTTCTCTTTTTCTCTGTCCTTCCACCTTTTCCAACACTATGTCTTTTTCTAAGCACTGGCCCTTCTTGGCATTGTGCTCAAAGTATATGAGACCAAGCTTCCCTATCCTTGCCTCTAAACAAGCATCCTGGTTGCCCTTCCTCCACGACAGACTTGTTTGGTTTTTCGGCAGTGGATGGGATGTTCAGTACTCTTCTCCAACACCACAGTTCAAAGGCATCAATTCTTCTGTCATCCTTACTCATTGCCAAACTTTGAGATACACAGGATGCAATTGAAAAGGCCAAGGCTTGGATCAAGCCCACTTTAGTCTTTAAACTGACATCTTTTCTCTTTAGCACTTCAGAGAGATCCTTCACAGCAGATTCTACCAATGTTGTTAGGTGTCGTCAGGTCAACTAGCTCTTTATTTAGTAATGTAAAAGAATTCAGGTGACTAGAAAAACTGTCTAAAACAAAGCTCTATCAATTGTAATTTGAATTTTTCAAAAGTTTAAATATGTTAATAATTAACTTTTATATTAAAACATTTTTCAGCAGAATGAGTCATGAAGTCAAATTAATAAATGTTGTTGTTATGTGCCATCGAGTCGCTTGTGACTCGTAGCGACCCTGTGTACAACAGTCCTAAACTCTGCTCTGTCCTGTGCCAATCGCACTGTCTCCGACATACACATCCCGATTACCCCAGTCACTAAATCAATCCACCTCATACAGGGCCTTCCTCTCCTGTACTGTCCCTCCACCCTACCAAGCATGATGTCCCTCTCTAAGGACCAGTCCCTCCTTACAACATGTCCAAAGTATGTTAAATGGAGCCTCAGACTCCTTGCCTCCAAGGAGCCGCCCAGCTTAACCCTTTCCAGGATGAATCTGTTTGTTTTCCTCAATACTGTTTGTACCCTCAATACTCTTCTCCAGCACCACAGCTCAAAGGCATCAATTCTCCTTCTATCCTCTTTAGTCACTGTCCAACTCTCTGATGCATAACAAGTGATAGCAAAGACCATGGCCTGTACCAGATGCACCTTAGTCTCCAGAGAGACACCATTGCTCTTCAGTACTTTGGAGAGGTCCCTACCAGCAGACTTTCCCACGGCAATATGTCTTTTAATTTCCTGACTACTTCCAAGAGTGTTGACTGTGGAGCCAAGCAAACTAAAGCTGTGAACAATCTCAATCTCTTCACCATCCATCCTGATGCTGCCTCTATGAGGAGAAGTGTGGTGTCAGGATTGGTGGAAGAGTCATCAACAACCTGCGTTATGCAGATGACACAACCCTGCTTGCTGAAACTGAGGAGGACCTGAAGCACTTGCTGCAGAGGGTCAAGGACTGCAGCCTCCAATATGGATTGAGGCTCAATGTCAAGAAGACAAAGATTCTCACCACTGGACCAAATTAATAAATACTCCAGAAATGACTGCCACTAGAGGTCAGCACTTGACTTGATGTAGTTCTGTTAATCTCTCATTAAAACTCATTATTGTAGAATCTGAACTGAGCTGATATCCCCCCACCCCCATCCCACTAGGTTTTTGGAGGCTGTAAATCTCATGAGAGGAGATTTTGCTCATCTTTCTCCTCAAGAGCTGCTGATAGAGTCAAATTACCTGAGAAGCACTGCCTTTGGGTGAGTGGCTCGACTCTTCATGGACTATGCCACCAGAATGATCTTTCTCTGAAATGAACGGTTATTTATGGGTCTTCTTCTTCTGCCATCCCATCTGTCTTGAGTCATACACATGACTGCAGACCTTGAAAACCAAAGAAGACTGACCATTGCTGTCACTCTTGGTGATTTGCTGCACATATAATGCAACCTTGGTTGTTGATGCAGTTAAGTGCTATCCAGTCGAGTACAACTCTTAGCGACCCTATGAACAACCAATCTGAACACTGTCCTACCCTGTGCCATCCAAACAGCAGCCCCCATGTCAACCCACCTAGTTGAGGGTCTTCCTCTGTTTTGCTGACCCTCCACTTTCCAAGCATGATGTTCGTCATTATCAAAGAATAACCTCTCCTAGCAACATGCCAAAAGTGAGATGAAATTTAATTTTCTCTGCCTTCAAGGAACACTCTGGCTGCACCTTCTCCAAGACATATTTGTTTGTTCTTTTGATAGTCCTTTGACTTTTCAGCACTTTTCTCCAATGCCACTATTTGAAGGCATCAATTCTTCTGTCATCCTTAGTCATTGCCCAGCTCTCAAATGCATAGCAAATGACTGAACAGATGATGGCCTTAATCAGGTGCACCTTTGTCATTAAGCTGACATCATTACTTCTCAGTAATTTGGAGAGTTTCCTGACTTCAGACTTTCCCAGTGTAATCCGTCTCCTGATCCTGACTGCTGGTACCACTATGTTAATGCGGCCTTCAGAGTGCCCTCCAGTGGGACTCTGGTAGTCAAAGTATTTTAATAATACATTACATACAGATTCTTTAGAACTTTTTCTACAGATTTTTTTAATACAGAAAAAGAAGTGATGTCATTTGTTGCAATATGAAGCCAAACAGAGCTCTGGTCTTACTATTCTGTTCTGTGTTAAGGGCTCTACACTAGTTCCTATGCTGGTCCTGGGTGAAGCGCCAACCTTTAGAACTTGAGTGCAGGGCATTTGCATCACCCTGGGACCTGGCCCTACAAAGATGGGGTTCTTATAATTTTATTGAGAATTCAAAGTACTGAATCTGGTAAACTGAAGTAAACTAGCTATGGCTTAATTACTCATCTTGAGATTCCCCAGTGAACCATGTTCTCTGATACTCATGGTCTTGTAAAGTCCCCTTGAATCTGGACTGGCTCCCTGATCCTTAAGCTCCCAATAGGCTGTGTTAGCTGATACTAAAAACTGTTCCCCCAAGCTTGCACAATTGAAAAGTTGTCAGAAAATCATGTTGTTTGTTGTTGTTGTGTGCCGTCGAGTGGCCTGCGACTCATAGCGACCCTATGTATAACAGCCCTAAACTCTGCTCTATCCGGTGCCAATGGCACTGTCTCTGACACTCCCATCCCAATTATCCCAGTCACTGAATCAATCCACCTCATAGAGGGCTTTCCTCTCCTGCGCTGTCCCTCCACCCTCCCAAGCATGATGTCCCACTCTAAGGACCAGTCTCTCCTCACAACATGTCCAAAGTATGTTAGACGGAGCCTCAGAATCCTTGCCTCC
>NW_006399758.1:2099856-2100552 GCF_000299155.1 Elephantulus edwardii | reverse complement strand
TCATCACCATAGGCTCTTGCTCATATGTTGTTTCATAAAATTCATTATCTTCTTTTTATTGTATTTGAATAAAAGCTTGTAAAGTATCTTGGTCTTTCAATCCATCACTCTTACACATTTTATTTTGTAACATTAATTATATTACACACAATATCTGATATTCCACTTAGTCTATATTGCATTTAACTTCCCCCATTTTAGTAAGTGGTTTTTTTATCCATTTACTAATTGTTATCTCACTTCCTCTTCCTTCCTTTCTTTCTTTGGTAACTACTAAATTTTACAGAAATTTGTTAACACACCAGTAAAAAAAAATAAATAGCGTTAAATAGACTATAACTCAATTTTTAGACATCTGAGTAATCCAGAAAACTTTTAATACCTAGTATAGGATTAATATAATCCCACTTAGTATGTTCCCACAGATATCTCATTGTAGGAAATAAAAATATTCTCTGGTATAATGTAACATCTTTTTATTCTTCAAATTTTTATATAAACATTTAAAAAATATGATATTTCACTCCAGTAAGACTAGTAAAATTTAACAGAACAGCAAGCAACAAGTGCTGGTGAGGTTGTGAAGAGACTGGAACCCTTGTTCACTGTTGGTGGGAGTGTAAAATGGTGCAACCACTGTGGAAAGCATTATGGCGCTTTCTCAAAAAGTTGCAAATAAAGATACCATTTGACCCA
>NW_006399758.1:2098366-2098930 GCF_000299155.1 Elephantulus edwardii | reverse complement strand
GTAACAATGAATGAATGGAATCCCAAAATCTCTGTAGATGTTCATTGAAATGAAAAATAAACAAAATAAATTATTTTAAAAAAGATAATATTTGGCTTATGGAGATAATAAAGCACATATATCAAGATAATATGAACAAGTATCCACAGAAATAAGACAGTAGAGGCAGAACCCTTGGAATTGCAGATGTTAGAATTGTCAGAAGTTTATTTAAAAGAATGGTACAATAATAAAGAAGATACAATAATAATACAAAAATAATATAAAATAATACAAAAAATGATACAATAATAAAGAAGATAAATTATAAAATAGAGACTGTTCTCAGAAAATGAAAAATTATGAAAGCATATATCAGATTTGAAAAAAAAATTCTACAACTAAAATGTATAACAACAAAATTAAGGACTCAAAGGAATAGTTTCACAGCATTAGAGAGCTGCCTGGAAGAGAAATCAAATCAACAAAGTATTACAAAAGAAAAAGTAAAGAGAGAGACGGCAAAAGACATAGAGGATCCATTAAGAAGTCTTTTATATGTTTTTTGGAATGGAAAGAAGCCCC
>NW_006399758.1:2094252-2096446 GCF_000299155.1 Elephantulus edwardii | reverse complement strand
GGAGGGGGAAGCGAGCTGGTGGGGAGGGGTGGGAAGGGAGAAAATTGCGGCAATGAATGAATGGAAATCCAAAACCTCTGTAAAAAAAAATAAAAAATAATAAAAAAAGAAGTCTTTTATATGTTTAACTGTAGTCTGAAGACAAGAGCAGAGAACTGTTGTTATGTGCCATATGGAGTGACTTAGAACTCATAGTGACCCTCTGAATGTTCTGAATGTTATCCTATTCCTAGCCATTGACTGACCTTACCACATGGATAGATAGGATTGCATTAGTCTATCTACAAGGTGATTGGCCAGCCTTACCACCCCATTAGCTTTAAATCAAGTGGTTTCAGCAGTAGAATTTGAGACTCTGAACAGCAACAAGGAAGAAGCAGCAGTGTATGTCCTTGAGGAACAGAGATCCTTCTGGCTGTCAGACTGGGATCTACACAAGAGTAACAACAGTCTGGGCAGAGAACCTGAGACAGACATGAGACAGAGATGACTTGGGACTGCTGCCTCACAGAGCCAGAGCCAGAGGCCTTTACCCAGGCTTGGTGTAGGACTGAAGGAAGATACCATAACTGGCAGGGCTACGGGAACATTGTAACACTGACCTAAACCACAAGGCTGAAGGTCAAAAGGCCTGTGACCACTCTTGAGAAATTTTCTGAACTGAGGAATTGTATTCTGCCACCAACCTGAATTATATAGCCTGTTAATTTCCCTTTAACAATGAGTATGTTTCTTGAAGTCTGTGTGGTCACTGCAATGGATTTTGGATCCAGTATAGCAGTAAGATTGGTGTTGGAATTAGTAGAAATAAGTAGGCGCAGGAGCTTGGGAGACCATGTACGATGATATAGGAATTCATTTAGTACTGTGGATATTGTTAATGTGCAAAGTTCTCCTTTGTGGAGTTCGTCTAGGACAGATTCAGCTGTCCCTATGTTAATTACACCCTTTGTACACTTACCATCTCTGACACACTTAAACCCCTTGCTACAGTCACTGTGTTAACCCATCTTGTGGAGTTTTCTTCTCCTTCACTGACCCTCCATCTTGATAAGCCTGATAGCCTTCACTAAGGACTGACCTCTCTTGACAACATGCCCAAAGTATGTGAGATGAGATGGAGTTTCACCATCTTTGCCTCTAAGAAGCAGCACCCTGATTTCACTTTCTTCAAGACATACCTGTTTAACTGTCTTGGTAGTCCGTGGGATAGTCAAAAGCATGGATTCTTTCTGTCATCTTTAGGCAATTGAATATGGCTTGTATCAAGGAAAACCTTAGTCTTTAAACTGACATCACTGCTCTTCAGTACTCCGTCGAGAGGTCCCTAATAGTAGAGTTACCTATTGTGCTACATCTTTTGATTTCTTGACTGTTGGTACCAAAGGTGTTGATTGTGTATCAAACAAGATCAAATAGTTGACTATTTCTGTCTCTTCTCCATATATCATGATGTTGACTATTGGACTGATGGTGATGACTTTTGTTTTCTTTACATAGAGATGTAATCCATTATGAGGAATATAGTCCTTGATCTTCTGCAGCAAGCTCTTAAAGTCCTCCTCACTTTCAGCAAGTTAGATTGTGTCATATGCATAACATAGATGAGTCTTCCTCCAAGATTCCATATTCTTCTTCATATAGTCTGGCTTTTCAAATTACTTATTTGGCATACAAATTGAATAAGTGTGGAGACAGGTAACAGCTCTGATGCACACCTTTCTTGATTTTAAACTATGCAGGTCATTACAAAGATAGGAGAGAAAGAAAGGATCAAAATGGATTTCAGAAGAGACTCTGAAAAATTACACTAGAGCATCAAGAAGCTAAAACAAAGAGAAGAAATGATGAAGTAAAATATTAAAAAGAAGGAAGATTTCAAAGGGCAGCTTGAGAAGATCAAGTAAGGTATTATAACAAAATGTGCAAAGAGCTAGAATCAGAAAATTGAAAGGGAAGAACTCATATGGCATTTCTCAAGCAGAGAGAACAGAAGATAAATAGTAAGCCTTGATTTGTAATACTGAGGAAAGCTATGGGTAAAATCATGAATGATCTAGGAAGCATTCAAAGAAGTTGTTGTTGTTGTTATGTGCCGTCGAGTCACTTGCGACTCATAGCGACCCTATGTACAACAGCCCTAAACCCTGCTCTATCCTGTGCCAATCTCACTGCCTCTGACACACCCATCCCA
>NW_006399758.1:2081724-2085703 GCF_000299155.1 Elephantulus edwardii | reverse complement strand
TGACAGAAATGGAGCTGGAGAGAGAATGATCGAATTTTGCACAATCAATGACTTATTCATAGCAAATACATTTTTAAGAGGCATAAACGCAGGTTATATACCTGGATTTCACCTGATGGCATGCATAGGAATCAGATCGATTACATATGTGGAAAGAACCTGATGATTAAACCATATAGTGTTTCCTTATTCTGTTCAGACAACAGCTTCTTGATGTAGGTACAGATTTTGTGTGGGTACAATTAAGTGTTTTGGGATTCCCATTCTTTTCAATGTTATCCACAGTTTATTGTGATCCACAGAGTCGAATTGCACATTTAATAAAACACAAATAGACATCTTCTAGTATTCTCTGTTTTCAGAGTCGAACTACACATTTAATAAAACACAAATAGACATTCTTCTGGTATTCTCTGTTGTCAGCCACGAGAAATAAGGCTGGAGAGTGAATGATTAAATTCTACACATTCAATGATTTATTCATAGAAAATACCTTTTTTAAAAAATCCACAAAAAGCAACTTTACATATGGATCAGATTGATTACATCTGTGGAAAGAACCATTAGAGGAGCTCAATATCAGCAATTAGAACCAGGTCAGGTACTGACTGTGGAACAGACCACCAGTTACTCATGTGCAAGTACAAACTGAAACTGAAGAAGATTAAAATAAATATACATGAACCAAAATACTATCTTGAGTCTATCCACCTGAATGAAAAAAATCATCTTAAGAACAGATTTAAAGCATGAATCACCAATGATGGAAGATCGGAAGCTCTGTGGAATGAAATAAAGGATATCATCCATGAAGACAGCAAGTGATAATTATATACTGGGACCTGCAACATATAAATAAGAATAGGCTTTTGCACCCAGGCATAGACAAAATTGACTAAAATTTATAAGACTAATAGAATCTCTCTACTAGTATAAGACATACTGAAAAGAATTCATGCTATGAATAATTAAAAATAATATTACAACTAGATACCTTGCATTTATGCTTCTACCAAAGTCCAATTTTACAGGTCATTACACTGAGCTTGGTTCACTGTTGTTAGGTGCCATCAAGTTGAGTTATGACAACGATGAATCATGGCAACCCTATGAAAAACAGATCTAAATCCTGAACTTTCCTGTGCCATCTTCATAATCTTTTACATACTTTAGTAAGTGGCTGCTGCTGCCACTGTGTCAATACATCTAGTTGAGGGTCTTCCTCTCTTTATCTGAGCCTCCAGCTTTCCAAACATAATGTCCCCTTCCTAGCAACATGCCCAAAGTATGAGACAAAGCTTGGTAATTCTTGCCTCCAAAGAGCATTCTGGCTGCAATTTCTCAAAGACGTAAAGGTGTGTTAGCAATCACCTATTTAATGTAAATTATGGTAATGAGGTGGATTAACACAGTGACTGCAAGAATGGGTTAAAGCACAGGAGAGTTTGTTCACAAGGAAAGATAGTGCTGCTTGAGCAGGGAGAGCCGTTTCCTCTTGTCCATAGGGTTGATAACAACAACAGCAACATCTGAAAGCATCCATCATAAAATGTATCTAAACTAACTCCAAACAAATAGAAGGAAAGAAATAATAAGAGCTTAAATCAACAAAATTGAGAACAGAAACAGTAGAAAAAATTAACCATGAAACCCAAAGTTTGCCCTTTGAAAGAATAATTAAATGGGGTGGGGACAAAAAGGTAACCAAACACACACAAAATGTTTTTTTTTAAAAATATAAGATTTGTGCTTAGTATTCTGTAAAAACTTCATTGTTGTTTTTGTTGTTGTTGTTAGCTGGTACTAAGTCAATGATGGCTCTGTGTGTGTATGAAGAGGGAACTGTTCAATAAGCAGGTCTATGTTCTGAGGCAACTCTAAGTTCCATCCACTAATGTTCAGTCACTAGTTGAATGTTTAACCATTTTTGCAAACCAGGTACTTCTGTAATTGTTAGTCATCTTCTAGTCAACTCTACTCCTAACGACCCCATTTACAAACAAATTCCAACACTGCCTGATCTTGTACCATTCTCACAATCTCTGCTGTGCTTAAATCCATTGTTGTAGCCACTGTGTCATCTCATTGAGGATCTTTCTTTCTTTCACCGACCCCTCTACCTTCTCAAATACGATGTCCTTTCCCAAGAACCAGCCTCTCCCGACATGTCCAAAGTATTCAAGACAAAATCTTACCATCTTTGCTTCCAAGGTGCACTCTGGCTGCTCTTCTCCCAAGACAAATTTATTGGTTCTTTTGGTACTTCACAGTATGTATAGTCAATACTTTTCACCAATGCCAAATTCCAAAAGCATCAATTTTTCTCCAGTTTTCCAGAATAAGCACTGAAAGAATGGAAACAATGGCTTTTTTATGCAGTAAGCAATCTAATTGAGACAGTTACTAAAGCCATATGTATGACAAGAAAATTTTCAGAGAACAGAAATACTTATTGTCATTGAGTTGCAGCTGACTCATAGTTGACTCTCCGTTGGGTTTCAAAGGCTGTAAACCACACAGAAGATTGCCTCTTTTTCTCCTGAGGGATCATTTTGTGCATTTGAACTTTCAGAAACCTAACCTTTGGGGTAGCAGTGCAACTCCATACAGGCTATACCACCAGAGTTCCCTAGTGTAGAAATGTTTTTGTTAGGTGCCATTCAGTCAACTATGACTCATATAATGACCTTATGAACAACAGATATAAATTTTGTCCTATCCCGTGCCATCCTCATAATCTCTGATATATTTGGGCCCATTGTTGCAGTCACTTTGTCAATCCATCTTGTTGAGAGTCTTCTCTTTTGCTGACTCTCCATCTCTCCAAACCTGATGTCTTTTTTTCAAGAACTGGTTGCTCCTAACAAAATGCCCAATGTGAGATGAAGTTTCACCATCCTTGCTTCCAAAGAGTATCTTGGCTGCACCTTCTCCAAGACATCTTTGTTTGTTTTTTTGGTTGCCTATGGGATATTCAACACTCTTCTCCAACATCACAGCTCAAAGACATTAATTCTTCTTCTCATCCTTAGTCATTGTCCAGCTTTCTGATGCATAATAAATAATAATAAGATTATGGCTTGAATTAAACGCATGTTGGACTTTAAATGTGCATAATTGCTCCTTGACAACAGATTTTCTTTTGATTTCTTTACTGCTATTGTCAATGGTATGATTCTGGACACAAGCAAGATGTAATTGTTGACAACTTCAATCATCTCTCCATCTATCATGATGTTGGCTATTAGCCTACTGATGAGGATTTTTGTCTTAATGCTGAGTTGTAATTTTTATTGAAGGTCATAGTCTTTGATCTTATGCAGCAAGTACTTTAAGTCATCTTCACTTTCAGCAAGAAGGTTGTATCGTCTGCATAACTCAGGTTGTTGATGAGTCTTGAAGCCACACTTTTCTTCATAAAGTCTAGCTTTTTGAATGATTTGCTTGGCATGCAGATTTCATGAGTATGGAGAAAGGATACAGTTTGCTGCACACCTTCCTAGATTTGTTCAGACAACAGCTTCTTGATCTTCAGGTTTCACACGGGCACAATTAAGTGTTTGGAATTCCTATTCTATTTCTATTCTTCTCAATGTTATCCATGATTTCTTTGATCCATATAGTCAAATGCCTTTGCATAATCAATAAAACACAAATATTCATCTTTCTGATATTCTTTACTTTCAGCTAAGATCCATCTGACATCAGCAATAATATCCCTGGTGCCATGACTTCTAAATTCGGCTTGAATTTCTGGCTGTTCTCTGTCAATGTATTTACTGGTTTAGTCATTATTGTATAATCTTCAAGATTTTACTTGCTTGTGATGTTAATGATGTTGTTGTTGTTGTTATGTGCTGTCGAGTCGTTTGCAACTCACAGTGACCCTATGTACAACAGCCCTAAACCCTACTCTATCCTGTGCCAATCACACTGCCTCTGACACACCCATCCCGATTACCCCAGTCACTGAATCAAT
>NW_006399758.1:2075567-2081624 GCF_000299155.1 Elephantulus edwardii | reverse complement strand
ACCCTGCTCTATCCTGTGCCAATCTCACTGCCTCTGACACACCCATCCCAATTACCCCAGTCACTGAATCAATCCACCTCATAGAGGGTCTTCCTTTCTGTGCCGTCCCTCCACCCTCCCAAGCATGATGTCCCTCTCCAAGGACCTCTCCCTCCTTACAACATGTCCAAAGTATGTCAGATGAAGCCTCAGAATCCTTGCCTTCAAAGAGCAGCCTGGTCTAATCCTCTCCAGGATGAAGAAGAGTGGAAGAAATATAATAGAGTCACTGGACCAAATAGAATTACCTGGCATGGAAACATTTCAGGAAATAGCATATGATCAAGAACCAATAGTAATAAAGGAAGAATTTTAAGCTGCACTGAAGGCATTGGCAAAAAATAAGACCCCAGGAAATTAATGGAATACAAATCGACATCTTCCAACAAACAGATGCAAGCCTGGATGTGCTCACCAGGCTATATCAAGAAAACTGGAAGACATCTGCCTGGCCAACAGAGTGGATGAGATCCATATTTATTCCTATTCCCTAAGAAGGCGATCTAATGGAATATGGAAATTACTCAAAAATATCATGAATATCACATGCAAGCAAAACATTGCTCAAGATTTTTAAAAAAGATTTAAAAATTACTAGTACAGTACATTGTGAGAAAACTGTCAAAAATTCAAGCTAGATTTTGAAGAGGTCACGACACCAGAGATATCATTGCTGATGTCAAATGGATCTTGGCATAAAGCAGAGAATATCAGAAGAATGTCTGTGTTTCATTGATCATGCAAATGCATTTGACTGTGTGTAACACAACAAATTATGGCAAACATTGAGAAAAATGGGAATCCCAGAACACTTAATTATGCTCATGGGAAACCTACACCTAGACCAAAAAGACATTGTCCTAACAGAGGAAGGAAACACTTCATGGTTTAAAAAAAAAAATAGGTAGAAGAATATAGTAGTGGGAAATATCTATTAACCTATAAGAAAACCATTCTTCAAGGAGCCAATTCTTTCTCCCATTCATTCTTATATGTTCCAAAATGAACAGCTTCCCACCCAGGAAATGGACGGCAGTCTTAAACCAGCTCACTGTCCGTAGTGACCCTGTAGGGAGGCAAAAAAGCTCTAAACAGCTTTGGTGGTGTAATTCATAGTGTACTGCACTGCTAACCAAAAGGCCACATGTCTCTGTTGGTTTGAATCTATCAGAAGCTTCAAAGAAGATAAACTGTCTCCTTCTGTAAAATCTACAACCACAAAAACCCACTGGAAGGTCCCTATGCATCTCTATAGGCTCAATGGCAGTGTGTTTGAAGTTTGAGTGGTGGTTCACTTGTAGAATTTCTGACTTCCATGCAAGATGCCCAGTTTTGTCCCCGACTCATGCTTCTAATGCTCATCCATGACCTATGCTTGCATTTTTTTATGGTCTTAAATAGACTTCAGCAGAGCTTTCAGAGAAACCGGAAGACACGCCTGGTGCTCTATTTCTGAAAACTACTCAATGAATCACAACAATCTTCAACTGGCCATGTCACGTTCCTTTTCTACTATGTATGGAAAACTATGAATTGGGGTCAACTCAGTAATAGCTAACAGTAACAATAGGAGATAAGAAGAAATTGATACCACACTTTCCTTTTCTTTAGTCTTGAGTTTCAGGTGATTTCTTTTGGAACATGGATGTGGCTATAATCAATATGATGAAAGGAGTGTAGCAGATGCCGTCGAACAATGAAAGGAATCTCTAGAACTAGAGGTTTAAAAGAAACTCCACAAACAAAACACCCACTGATACTTAGTGGACTCCAACCATTATGATTCTATAAATCTTTATGGGAAGAAACTGACCATCTTTTTCCCATAGGAAGGAGAAGTAGATCCCATTGGCTAGTCACTTTTTTGATTAGCAGCCTGACATTTCATGTGTGGCATCATCTGACAATTATAAATCTCAACTTATTGCCATTGAGTTGGAACTGACACTGGTTGACCCTCACTCATAGCTGGCCTTCTGTTGGGTTTGCAAGGTTGTAAATCACACAGGGGGAGATTGCTCATCTTTCTCTCAAGAACCATTGATGAACTTGAATTGCCAGAGAAGTGCCACCTTTGCACAATTCCTTACAGACTAGGCCACCAGAAATCAGCAGAATTTAATTACAAACATGAGCAGGGAAAACTAGCTACAGCTACAACTACACCTTGATGGAATTTAGCTCCCTGAAGGGCACATGCCCGCTTTCCCAAACAATAAAGTCTCCTCTGAAGTCCCAAATCTGTAGAGATAGATTGGGCCAAAAGCTGGGGCAGCATGGTTGAAATCAAGCCAGAAATGCTTCTAAGGCTGATAGATTATGGTAGATGGTAGAGCTCAGCTGAAGGAAAGGCCATTGCAGTTCTTAGAGTTATCCTATTGCCTTTAAATATGTAGATGTTGGGGACTCTGGATAATTATACCGACAAACCCCAGGTTTATTTTATCTGCCACTCACTGAATACACTATGCAATTAAGTTGACAGTTGTCATTGGATTTGGAAATGGAAATTAAGAAGATGAAATGCTATTTCTTCTATTACAGCCATATTAGATTAACAGGTGACTAAGAATATAGAATATATTTAGAAAGATTTAGAATTAATTAAAGTCTCACATTCTGGTTGAATATTATCTTACTTTTAAATATAAAATTGGGACTTAAAAAAAGGACCTTCAAAATGATTAAATGACCATTAAATTTTAAATGTCCTCCAAGAACTCTGAGTTCCACAGAGGTTTCTTTTACTTGGACAATTCACAAGGGGTCAAGTCACAGATCCACTACCTCCTTGAATAGCTGTGTACTTTTCACAGCTTCCCTTTGCTTCCTTTTTCTATTTCCTGAAGTCTCTAGCAAGAGTCAAAATGCTGCTGAGGACGAGGAATTGGGTTTGTTTCAAATGGGATGTGCCGGTTTGCTGAATTTACCAGCTCCATTGTTAGAGAAATATGATAAATAGATCGAGTATATCTGCCCTTATAAACTGACAAAAACCCAAACAGCTTAAAAAATGACAGGAAGCCAGGTTTCTCTCACTAAGTCCTGGGTGCTGTGTGCCAGTCTATAACTGAATCCAAGAAACAAGGAAAAGCATGTTGAAAGGATTTTTTCAGGACTTCCTTTCAGAACAGAGGCAGGCTCTTTTATTAGATTGGCTTTGCCAGTCTGTTTGACACTATTCAGACCGCAATTAATACCCTAGGGCACAGAGAGACATTTCCAGGAATACTGTATCGTTAGCTCCAGTGCCCTTCAGTAATCCACTTGATGCTTTTCTGTGATAACATTGAAGTTTGAGAACACTTCTGCTTTCTGTCTTCCATTTCCCCCTTCTTACTTGGCCATGGATTATTTGAGAGGACGAAATTGAACCTTCAGTTCTTCAAATGTAGGGATGATTCAACATACCACATTAACAGAATAAAGGCAAACCGCACATTAGAATCTCAAGTGACTCAGAACAGACATTTGACAAAACCAACATCCAAATTCCTCTCTGTGATATAATAAATATTTATAAAATAGTCCTCTTCTTTGGTTGAGTGTTTAGAATATCATTGTTATTGTGGCCTAGCAGTAAGAAGCCATGCTGCCATCCTGAGGGCATGTCTCTTTCCATGCCATTTACTGCCTCTGAAAATCCACTTGAAGGTCAGCTTTGGGTTGCTTCCAAGTCAACCACAATGTGTCATTGAGTCAGAACAAACCCATAGATGATCCTACAGCAGATTTTCAGAGGCTGTAAATCACACAGGAAGAGACTGCCCATCTTTCTCCCACAGAACAGCTGATAGATACAAACTGCCTTCGCATGGGCAGCACAACACTATCCACTAGGTACTAGATTTCCATTTTGGAATATTATGTTCTATTAATTTGGGAAAGCTTGATCTCTCCCATCATCCAGGAACTGGTTCCATTGCTGGAACACTGAGGTTTCTTCTGTGTGCTGGGGACTGCTTATCATGTGAAGGCAAGCTGCACATATTGACCAGCAGCCAACCTTCTCTAGAGAATTCCTTTGAGGCTGTGAGAGGAGAAACATTAGCCTTGTACTTGCACATTAGCAATAGGAAACACTCTTGATGGAAACATACTTGCTTAGTTAACAATCGTATGAGATATCATTCCATAGACTTTGCTTAAATAATGGATGTGCGATTAACAGCACCTTTCTAAAGTGCATCCATAATTCTTGTCAAATCACTTTCCTCTACTTTTTTCTTTTCTTTTAAAAGAAAATTGGCCCTGAAGCATCACCCAGACAAGAATCCAGATGACCCAACTGCAGCTGAAAAGTTTAAAGAGATCAACAATGCCCACACCATACTGACTGACACATCAAAGAGAAACATCTATGACAAGTATGGATCCCTAGGGCTCTATGTGGCTGAACAATTTGGAGATGAAAATGTTAATACTTACTTCATGCTATCAAGCTGGTGGGCAAAGGTGAGATAAGTTACTTTTTCTTTGAAAATAACTTCCTTAGATCATGGAATTATCTATTTTGTTAGGCTCAATTTCAAATGTAGTCTAACTTTATTACTATTAAACACAAATAAAAGGAAAGGAAACTTCCATGAAAAGTTGTTACTTGAAGATCGTTTATGCTTTAGCTCATCAAATAATTATGAAATACAGCATGACTTAAATATTTCTAGACATTAATTATACTTGAATTTGGTGCTTCAGATTAACTCTGACTGCCCTTCTTTCCTCTTCCTCCCTCCCTAAACCTCCCTGTAATGACTAATTAAAAACTGACTCACTGCTCAAAACTAAAAATAATTTATTAGTGTGACAACTGTTTAATAAATAATAAATGAATAAATTTAGTCATGTCCCTAACTATCTATAGCACAGACTACATAAGCAATAACAATCTTTGGGATTAATGCATAGTGATTGTGTTACGGGCTCACGTGGAGCCTGCTATGAGGTTACTGAGAAGGAAATGAGGAAAGGAAGGTGAGAATTAAATAGTGGAAGACAGGAGGTTGGAGAAAGACAACAAGGGCAAGAAGCGGGAGAGAGAAAAGGATCCTCTCCCATCCTTTGTCATCCTCACCATTCTGATACCCTTAAGCTCGTTGCTGTAGTTACCGTGTCAATCCATCTCATTGGGGGGTCGTCTTCTCTTTCACTGACCCTTCCCAACCATGTCATCCCTTTCCAAGGAGCATCCTCTTCTGGCAATATGTCCAAAGTATGAGAGAGCTGCACCTTTTCCAAGACATACTTGTTCACTCTGCTGGCAGTTCATGGGATATTCAGTATTCTTTAACACCAGAACTCAAAGGCATCAATTCTTCTTCTATCATCCTTATTCTTTGTCTGGCTCTCAGACATGTACCAAGTGATTGGAAAAATGTGATTTAAATCAGACACACTTTCATTTTAAACTGACATCATTGTTCTTCAGTATTTTGGAGAGGTGCCTGACAACAGTCTTGCCCAAAGCAGTATGCTTCCTGATCTGCTGTATGAAGGGTGTTAATTGTAGATTCAAGTAAGATGAAATAATTAACAGTTTTAATATTTTCTTCATCAATCATGATGTTGCTTATTGGTCAGAATATTTGTTTTCTTAATGTTGAGATTAATCCATATTGAACGTTGTGGTCTTCGATCTTCTGTAGCAAGTGTTTTAGGTCTTCACTTTTCAGCAAGGAAGGTTGACTATGCAACCTATGTCATCTACATAACATAGGTTGTTGATGAATCTTCTAATACTGATGCCACATTCTTCTTCATAGAGTCTGGCTTTATCAATTATTTGCTAAGAATACAGATTGAATAGGTACAGAGAAAGGATATAATGTTGACATATGCCATTCCTGATTTTAAACCATATGTTGTTGTTATGTGCCGTCGAGTCGCCTGCGACTCATAGTGACCCTATGTACAACAGTCCTAAACTCCGCTCTGTCCTGTGCCAATCGCACTGTCTCTGACACTCCCATCCCAATTATCTCAGTCACTGAATCAATCCACCTCATAGAGGGCCTTTCT
>NW_006399758.1:2064624-2069012 GCF_000299155.1 Elephantulus edwardii | reverse complement strand
CTCTAGGATGAATCTGTTTTCTTGGCAGTCCAGGGTACATTCAATACTCTTCTCCAGCACCACAGCTCAAAGGCATCAATTCTCCTTCTATCTTCTTAGTCATCGTCCAACTCTCTGATGCATAACAAGTGATTGCAAAGACCATAGCCTGTATCAGACACACCTTACTCTCCAGAGTGACACCATTGCTCTTCAGTACCCTGGAGATGTCCCAAACAGCAAACTTTCCCATCGCAATATGTTTTTTGATTTCCTGGCTACTGGTGCCAAGAGTATTGACCATGGAGCCAAGCAGACTAAAGTTGTTAACAATCTCAGTCTCTTCACCATCTATCCTGATGCTGCCAATTGGTCCAGTGGTGAGAATCTTTGTCTTCTTGACATTGAGCTTCAATCCATACTGAAGGCTCATTCAATAATTTCCATTCTGTTGGATCACCTTTTTTTGGGAATGGGGACAAATATGGTTTCTTCTAGTCATTTGGCCAGGTAGACATCTTTCAAATTTCCTGGCATAGACTGGTGAACATGTCAGGGTTGCATCTGTTTGGTGAACATGTCAATTGATATCCCATCAATTCCTGGAGCCTTATTTATTGCTAATGCCTCAATGCAGCTGGACCTTCTTCCTTCGTTATCATCCATTCTTGATCATATGCTACTTCCTAAAATGTTTCCATGTCAGCCATACCTTCTTTGTATAGTAACTATAACTTTTTAGTAACAGTAACTCTATGTATTCTACCTTCTTGATCATTCAAGATGTTTCCTATAGAATCCTTCAATATTGCAACTTGACTTTGGTTTTCAGTTCTCACAGCTTGAGAAATGACAAGTATTTTTTCTCTTTTTATTTTCTAACTCCAATTGTTGCATATTTTTGTTATAATACTTTGTTTTGTAGCAAGAAAACATAAACAGCCCAAATGTCCAACTACAATTGAATAGCTTGAGAAAGTGTAGTATGTTCACATAATGGAATACTACACAGCACTCAGGAGCAATAATTTTTAAAAATACTACATAACTTGGGAGAGACTGGAGAGCAATGTGCTGAGTAAACTCATAAGGACAAATCCTGCATAAAACCATTATTAGAAAAATAGAATAGATAACTAATAAAACGTATATGGAGATCCAAGGGGGAATGAGGTAGGAGCAGAGGGGTGAGGATGGGTAGGGGCCAAATCACAGGGTTGCACAATTTTGGTGAGTGTAGGGAGGGGGTAAAGAAAATGGGAAAGATCAGGCAGGGACCTGAAAAGACTTGGTAATGGTTGGCATAGACCAATGGTGATGGGAATGATTGTAATGGGAATGATTGTATGAAACATAATGTCAGTGTAGGAAAGTGTGTGTGTGTGTGTGTGTGTGTGTGTGTGTGTGTGTGTGTAAAATATGCATAATAAAGTTGTCAGTGATTTGGAAAAAAATACTTTGGTTTCTCTTTTTGAGCTGCCCTTTGAAGTCTTACATTCATCTCTTTTACATCACCATTTCTTCCCTTTGTTTTGGATTCTTAAGATGTTCTAGTACAATTTTCAGAATCTTCTGACATCTGTTTTGGTATTTTCTTTCTCCTGTCTTTGTAAAAATGTTTTGCTTTCTTGATGAATGACGTCCTTGATTCATCCCATAACTCATCTGGTCTTTGTTCATTAGTTTTCAATACCTCAAAACTACTCTTGGGATAATTTTTAAATTCAGATGGAGACTTCAGTATAGAAATAAATAGTATGATGAATGCACATATGTATAAGAGGAAAGAAGGGAACAGCATCATGGGACTCTGACTCAAGAATACCGTACATGGTGTCACCATGAATCTGAATTGACTTGCCTGTCATATTGTTTTGGGGTTTTTCTTGATTTGTTGTTCGTTGATTTTTTTTTAAAGATGTTTCTTAGAAGGAGAGAGTCTATGGAGATGAAACCATAGGAAAATAAAGTTAGTCTGGGGAAAGACTGAATGTGAAGAGGAACAAGTCCACTGAGACCTCCCCTTATGATAGGTGCTAGGGTTTGACTCTAACAACAGTAAGGGCCACTCATGGGTAGAAGCAGAATATGTGCTTTAGAATATTCACCCAAATGGTGACTTGCAGGGTAAATTTGAGGAAGGCAAGAGTGGAGACCAGAGGACAGGTAGGAGACTCCTAAAGTGACCAGATGAGAGAGAGTGAGGCTCCCTTGCAAGGCCCTACTGACCAGGATAGAAATGAGGGGAGAAGACAAAAAAGGTATCGAGGAGAGATGCTTTGCAAGACCTGATGACTAATGGGAACATGGGGGTGGCAGGGGACAGAACATGGAGCTCTTCTGTGTTGGGAATGATTCAGTTCCCTCAGGCAGGGAGGCTTAGTTAGATCTGTGGAGGTTTCTGTCTGTTTTTTGTTTTGTTTTGCTCTGTTTAAAGAGTGATCACAGGAGATTAAGAATATGGGAGGAAATGCTGTACTTCATCAGTTTGACTTCCATTCATTTCCTCTGGGTTTAACTTGTTAGGCAAACTTTAGGAGACATTTGTTTCCAAGGAAATGAATGAAGCCCTCCTTACATGGAGTAGGATGATGGTGAATGTGTGATCTGATGGGAGATCATGGATGCCTATAGTCTCTGGGATGCATGGGGGCTAACTTGATTTCTAGGGTCCTCCTTGATGTCCCCTGACTTCTCCTGAATTCCCTGACTTCATTTTGCTTGCCTCTGTCCCCTCCACCCTAGACCCTGTTTGTCATCATTGGCCTCCTGACAGGCTGCTATTTTTGCTGCTGCCTTTGCTGCTGTTGCAACTGCTGCTGTGGACAGTGTCGGCTCAAGACATCAATGACAGAAGAGGACGTCTATGTGTCCCCAGAGGACCTCGAGGAGCAGATCAAGACTGACATGGAGAAAGGTAAAGTAAGATGACAGCAGAGGTAGTGGGTATCCATTCATGGACCTGCCTAAGCACCAAGTCCCACAGCATCAGTTCACCCAAGAGTAAGACTCACCAGTAACTGAGGGCTTCCCACAGACCATCAGTTTCAACACCTCTTTTAAGGAGAATGAAAGAAAAGATACCTTTAAACAGGCAGAAATAGAGGAAAAAAATTGAACTTGATGGCTATGAGAAGAAATCACAAAATATATTGATCACAAAGGGAAAGGGTGTGAATCACAGTCTAATTAGAAGAGAGTGAGTGCTGGGTTTAGGGAAGATAAGGAGGCCTATTTGAAAGGAGTTACAGTGTTCATCCAAAAACAGTAGTTCGAATCTACCAATTGTACCTTGGGAGGAGGATGGGAAATCTCCTCCCATGTGGTTTACAGCCTTTGGAAACCTGCTGGAGGGTCAGCTTTGAGGTGGTTCCATGGCACATAATAACATCACCACCCAAGAAAAGACCATTTCTCTCAGACTGTTGCTATAGGTCTTTACTGAATCAGGAGCCAGTGGCACAATGATTAAGCAGTCAGCTGCTAACATAAAGGTAAGTGGTTCAAATCCACACAGTGATTTTATGGGAGAAGGACCTGTTGAACTGTTCCTATAAAGATTATAATCTTGAAATCCTTAGTGAATATTTCTATGGGTCAAAAACAGCCTCAAGAGCACCTAACAGTAACACAGAATTGTAAAGGAAGGGACTTAAATAAAGTCCTCAACCTTTGATTTTCCTTCTATTTGATTCCTTAACAATGAATTTCAGTGGATGGGGTGCTCCTCCTCCTCCTAAAATTCTGGTTTTTTTCTAAGTAGATATACTGAAAGATCCTCAAACCAGTATTAAGACTTAATGCTGCATTTAAACTTAACTATTGATTTTGTGTGATGGTATCTAACAAGAGCAATTTGGCCTAGTGGTCAGCCCAAAAGTATGTGGTTCAAATCTATTGACTGCTCCATGATTAACAGCCTCTGGAAACTTGCTGAGGGTCAACTAGTTCTGACTCAGCAGTAGTATCCTTTTTCAGTTTTATTTGCTTTGTTAAATCACCACCACATGTGTCTGTGACTATGCTGGGGGTGGGGGGTGTCAAGGGGTATTACTTCAAATCATGCTATCCAGAAATTATAAAGAATGAAAGGAGAGAGAGAAAATATTATAGAATTTACAACACCATGATTATTTTTTTTCTCTCAGGAAATGCCTTTGATTGAACAAGCTGAGGTCTAACGTGCCATTTTTTGTATCCATAGCACTGCCAAAATGTTCTCCTGTTGAATGCATCATTATTTGGAATTACAGTCTATATTATTAAATACCACAGAACTCTGGGCAGCGAAATAAAGGAATTACGTGGCCTAGTGGCAAGGATCAATTCCCGAATCCCAGAACACTTGATAGTTCTAATGCGAAACTTATACTTGGACCAGGAGGCAGTCGTCAGAACAGAGCAAGGGA
>NW_006399758.1:2058122-2059549 GCF_000299155.1 Elephantulus edwardii | reverse complement strand
CATTGCCTCTGACACACCCATCCCGATTACCCCAGTCACTGAATCAATCCACCTCATAGAGGGTCTTCCCCTCCTGCGCTGTAATATAAAAGAGAAAATTAGGGAGCTCTGGTGGCCTAGTGGCAAGAAGCTGCACTGCAATCCCAGAGGAACACGGTTCGAACCTGCCAGATGCTCTGCCGGAGAAGGAGGCGCAATATCCTCCGGTACCAGTCAGATCTGATTTGACGGTACACGCACACAAAATAATAAAATTTTAAAAAAAGAGAGAAAATTAACCTTTCAATAGAGACATACACACCACAAGGGACAAGCAAGTAGGATCCTGCCTAAATGGATTAAGCAGGATTGTATGTATGAAAATTCCTTTACAGGAATATCAATGACCTTGCAATAACTTGCTTAAGAATGATGATCATAGAGTATTAATCCCATCTGTTCTCGTGAAAAGAATAAACTGTTGTTAGATCATGTCCAGGGTACCTGAACTCATTCTCCTTAAAGTCTCCCACAATATACATCAACTCATTTCAATATTTGGTCTCTGACTTGAGACAGGAACGGACAGTAAAGTAGGAAGTGTCAACAACATTCTGTCTTAAGTGTCAATCTTAAGTTAACTTTTCCTTCTCAAATCTATTGTTTACATTTTTCTGAGAAGATTCACAGGATTTTTTCCTCTTTTTAAGTGAGGTTAGGAGAGCTCCTGTAGGTCATTAAAGTAGACCCTTTGTTAAAGTCTTTGCAGAATTTCTGAAAGAGAAATAAATACTAGATGCCAAATTCTACCCAGAATTTCTGCCTTCACGGATTGTTGATAAAGCTAGTGCCCCTCAGTCTTCTCAATTCTGAGAAGCTACCAATTTCATCCCAGCGGTCAGATTCTAAATCCTAAAGTAAATCGCCAATTCCATTCAACAGTGTAATCCAAGATTCTGAACCAAAAGAAAAATTTCCTGTTTTTAAATAAATACATACATACATACATAAAAAAGATAGATAAATAAACTCCTATGCAGCAATGGATCCCAGTTTTGTGGTACCTGAAACTCAGATAATTTGGACAACTATTTTATGTAAAAGTATACAAACTTGGAAAAGTCCACCTGAAAGTGAATAGTTTTGTAAGAATGAGGGGGAGGGGAAATCACAGAAAATTATAAAATGTGAAAAATTACAGATACTAAAAAAAATAATAATAATCACAAAATCTAGAAAAACAATATTTTAGCTGTTTGGCATACCCTAAAATCTTTCTCCTTATATTTCAGGGCTGCATAGTCTTCACCTCTTTATATAACACTCACACATTCTCATTGCCATTGAATTAGAACCACAGCTGACCCTCCAGCAGGTTTTCAGAGGCTGTAATCACATGAGGGGAGATAGGCCATCTTTTCCCCATGGAACATCCGGTAGATTCAGAC
>NW_006399758.1:2053173-2057757 GCF_000299155.1 Elephantulus edwardii | reverse complement strand
CACCCACTTTGAATAATATTGCATGAGTTCCTTGTTGCTTTTAAGTTATCAGTGCAACTCCTTAGGTCAGCAGAGTTCTTTCATATAACAATAGTTTTGTAAAACAATTTTCTGCAGGTAGAATAGAAAAATAATTTTGTCTTTTACCTAATGTGTGTAATAAAAATGGATTATTAATAACTCAGAGAAACTTCTTTTTACTTCACAACTCATTATTGGTAATGTCTTATAAATTTTCAGGTATTATAATTTTTTTTAAAAAACCCCAAATTCCTATCTAGTTTATTACATGTATAAAATGTGAGGTTTGGGGAAACTTTTCTACAGACTACCTTTTGATTCTGTTCAAGCTTGTTGACCTTACATTATGCAATATTTCTGAGGTTGGGGCCCATGGGACACATTCATGTTGTGTGACAGCAACTCTGAGCTGCATCTTTATACTCCTTTGGCAAGTAAATCAACATAGTTACCTATAGGAGTATTACAGAAAGTCATTTTTATGCTGGCCAGAACTATCAGTTACTACTTATACATCAATTTATTACAAACCACAAGCATATCACATCAAACTCCAACTAAGCCTAACAATTTCACATTAACAGAATCTCTAAAATGGTTCCCCATCAAGAAAAGAATTGTGTACAAATCTCAGTTTGTGCCTCAGTTTTCATATTTTCAGGGTATATTCCAAGTGGTGGAATAGCTGGGTCATATGGAATTTCTATGTTCAGCTTTTTGAGGAAGTGCCAAATTGCCTCCCAGAATAGTTGCACCATTTTACAATCCCACCAACAATGTATAAGCGTTCCTTTCTTGCCATATCCTCTCCAATATCTATTACTTGCTGCCCTGTTAAACTTTGGCACTCTTACTGGATGGTACCTCATTATTATTTTGATTTGCATCTCTCTTATTGCCAGTGATTTGGAGCATTTCTTCATTTGTCTGTTTTCCATCAAAATATCTTCCTCTGTGAAAATTCTTTCCATGTCTTTTTCCCATTTTGTAATTGGGTTATCAGTCTTTTTCTTGTGGAGGCACAGGAGTGTTCTGTAAACATTTGTTATAAGACTCTTGTCTGAGATGGTATTACCAAATGTTTGTTCCCAGTCTGTAGTGTTGGAAAAAAGTTTTTATATGCACAGAGATTTAATCTTTAGAAGGTCCAATGCATCAATATTTTTTTGTATATCAATGTTCATAGCAGCACTATTCACCATCGCAAGAACATGGAAACAGCCCAAATGTCCAAACACAAATGAATGGATTGAGAAATCATGGCACATTCACACATTGGAATACTATGCAGCACACAGTAGTAATAACTTTTAAATTATTAGCTAACTTGGGAGGGACTGGAGAGCATTATGCTGAGTGAACTAACTCAGTCCCACAAGAATAAATATGGTATAAGACTGTTATTGTAGAATGAGTATAAGGATCCAGGAGGGGTGGGAGAGGCTGGAAGCATTGGGTTGTACAATTTGATGGGGAGGTTGAGGGAAATGGAAAGAATTTGCTCAAATTTATTTTCAAGTTTTAGAAATGAACTAGTAGTAAAAAAGAAAAGAAAAAAGAAGAGAAATGTGATGCAGGGGAAGTGAAAACGAAAGACATAGTGACTTCACTAGTTGCAGTTAAAATATCTTACTTTTACAAATCTACAAAAATGTAGGCACATTGCTAGGGCTTTGTCCTAGAAAGGCCTGGCAGAGGTTACACATGGAACCTATACAGCTGAGTATACCTGAAGTTTAATTGATTTCACAAATTTAGCACCATCCTTGAAAGACAGGCAATCTCCTTCAGCATGATTAACTACCTCTGAAAACACACTGGATGGTCAACTATGGGTCAGTTCCAACTCAATGTCACACCACCATTACCCTCTGTTTTCCATTTAATTATTAGTATGCACCTGATTCAGACCATGAGTTTTCCAATTACCTGCTATATATCTAAGAACCAGACAGCAACTATGAGTGACAGAAGAATTGATGCCCCTGAGCTGTGGTGTGAGGAAAGTGTTCACCATACATGTACTGCTGAAGAACAAATATATCTTGGATAAAGTGCAACCAGAGTGCTCCTGGGAGGCAAAGAGGATAAAGCTTTATCTCACATGCTTCAGGAAGGTTGCTAGGATAAACTATTCCTTGGAGAGGAGCATCATGCATGGAAAGGTAAAGGGTCAGTGAAAGAGAGGAAGACCATCAGTGAAATGAATTAATACAGTTGGGCTCAGGTGTGTTGGAGATGATGAGGATGACACAGTATAGGACAGTGTTCAGATCTGTTGTTCCTAGGATTAATATGAATCATACCCAACTCATTGGCACCTAACAACAACCCTTTGTCAGTTAGATTAGGCCTGTTATTAGGAGGGATTTGCTGTATCATGCATAGGATTTTCAAAAGCCTGTTATTTCAGAAGTGGAAGGCCAATCTTTCTCTCTTGTTATGATGTAGTGTCTTGTCGTAAGTGACCCATAACTGACCACCTGGTAGGTTTTCAGAGGCAATTATTGTACAGTGGGAGATCGCTCATCCTTCTCTTGTGGATCTGATAGATGGTGGATTCTAACTGCATGCTTTCGGGATTGCTTCGGCAGCTTCTTGCCACTAGGCCACCAATGATCCCTATTATTCTCCCTAGTCTGCCTCTGCCTTAATTTGGATGCTCAGCAATATCTGACAGACAAGCAATTTACCCAGAAGACGGATAAAAGACAGTTCCCCAATACAGATGCAGCCCTGGATGTGCTCACCAGGTTGTGCCAAGAAATCTACAGGACAATTACCTAGTCAACTGATTTGAATAGATCTATATTCATTCCCATTAAAAAAAAGTGATCCAACATAGTATGGAAATTATTGAATACTATCACATGCAAGAAAAATCCTGCTGAAAAACATCCATAAATTACCGGGGTAGTAGACAGAGACCTACTAGTAATACAAGCTAGGTTTAGAAGAGACTATGACTGTAGGGAGTGTCAGATGGATCTTGGCTAAAAGTAGAGAGTACTGCAAGAATGTCTATATGTTTCATTGACTATGCAAAGGCATTTATTTGACTGTGTGGATCACAACTTGTGGCTAACCTTGAGAATGGGAATACCAGAACACTTGATTGTGCTCATGTGAAACCTATACTAGGATGAGAAAGTAGTCATCAGAACAGAGTAAATACTGCATGGTTCAAAATCAGGAAAGAGTGCATCAGGGATGCGTTCTATCTCTGTACTGTTTCAATCTATATGCAAAACAGACCATTCAGGAAGTTGGACTTTAAGAGGAGGAACGTGGAATCAGGATTGGAGGAAGACTCATCAACAACCTGCATTATGCAGATGGTGTAACCATGCTTGCTGAAACTGAAGTGGACCTAAGGCATTAGCTGCAGAAAGTCAAGGACAGCAGTCTTCAATATGGATTGAAGCTCAACATCAAGCTTAACATCAAAAAAGCAAAGATTCTTATCACTGAGTAGCATCATGATAGATGAAGAAGAGACTGGGACTGTTAACAGTTTCATCTTGCTTGGCTCCACAATCCTCACTCTTGACACTAGTAGTAAGGAAATAAAAAGACAAATTGCCTTAGGAAAATCTGCTGTCAGAGTTATCTACAGAGTGCTGAAGAGCAGTGATGTAAGTCTAGAGACTAAGGTGTACCCAATCCAGGACATGGTCATCACAATTTTTTGCTATCCATAAGAAAACTGGACAATGACTAAAGATTAATCAATACCTTTGAATTGTGGTGCTAGAGGAGAGTATTGAACATATCATGGACTGCCAAGAGAACAAACAGGTTTGTCTTGGAGAGGGTGAAACCAAGTTGCTCTCTGGAGGCAGGGATTTTGAGGCAGGGATACTTTAGGCATGTGGCCAGGAGGGACCAGTCCTTGGAGAAGGACAGTATGCTTGGAAGGGTGGAATGACAGTGTAGGAGAAGATGGCCATGGATGAGATGGTTTGATACAATAACTGAAGTAACGGGGGCAGTTGTCTCAGTTCATTGGCTCAGGATAGGACATGGTTCAGAGCTATTGTACATAGGGTCACTATGAGTTGTAGTTGACAACAGTCAGGAGGGCAAAGTCCTTGAAAAAAGACATCATGCCAGGAGAAGTAGTCAGTGAAAGAGAGGATGACCCTCAAAGATATGAATTGACACAGTGATTGTAACAGTGGGTTAGGACATGGCAGAGATGATCACACAGTGTTATGGTGAGTCATGGTTAACTCTACAGGGCCTAACATCACTTTGTTAGGTTCTTTAGTGGCATTAACCCATTAGGGCCCTGGAAGAAAAGTTTACTAATCTGTTTCCATAATTATTAAAGGCAAGAAAATCTAACGAAGCAATTCTACTCATAAAACATGTTGTTGTTGTTGTTGTTATGTGCTGTCTAGTCATTTGCGACTTATAGCGACCCTCTGTACAACAGCCCTAAACTGTTCTGTTCTGTGGCAATAGCACTGGCTTTGATACACCCATTTCGATTACCGCAGTCACTGAATCAATCCACCTCATAGAGGGTCTTCCCCTTCTGTGCTTTCCCTCCACCCTACC
>NW_006399758.1:2052020-2052608 GCF_000299155.1 Elephantulus edwardii | reverse complement strand
GTTGACTGTGGAGCCAAGCAAACTAAAGCTGTGAACAATCTCAATCTCTTCACCATCCATCCTGATGCTGCCAATTGGTCCAGTGCTGACAATCTTTGTCTTGACATTGAGCCTCAATCCATATTGAAGGCTGCAGTCCTTGACCCTCCGTAGCAAATGCTTCAGGTCCTCCTCAGTTTCGGCAAGCATGGTTGTGTCATCTGCATAATGCAGATTGTTGATAGATCTTCCACCACTCTTGACCCCACATTTCTCCTCATAGAGCCCAGCCTCCCAGATAATCTGTTCTGCATACAGGTTGAAAAGGTATGGAGACCGAACACATCCCTGGCGTATGCCCTTCCCAATTTTGAAACATGCAGTCTTTTCTTGCTCTGTTTGATGACTGCCTCTTAGTCCACGCATAGGTTTCTCATTAGCACAATCAAGTGTTCTGGGATTCCCATTCTTCTCAGAGTCAGCCACAGTTTATGATCCACAAAGTCAAACACCTTTGCATAATCAGTGAAACACAGATATATATTCCTCTGGTATTCCCTGCTTTCAGCTAAGATCCATCTAACATCAGCCACAATATCCCTAGTACCA
>NW_006399758.1:2036370-2050225 GCF_000299155.1 Elephantulus edwardii | reverse complement strand
TTGTCCTCCATTCATTCAGAGATTTAATATTGCTTAGAGGGGATACAAATACAAATTAAGGCTCCTAAGGATCTGGTGATATAGTAGCAACGAGCTGCATTGAAACCCCTAAAGCATGCAGTTTGAGTCCATCAGCTGCTCCAGGGGAAATAGATGAGCAGTCTGCTCATGTGATAAACTTCCGCTGGAAACCTGCCAGAGGTTCATCTACGGATCAGTTCTGACTCTATGGTACATAATTAACAACAAGGATAAAAATATTGTGTTGCAACTTGAGCCTTGAATTTGTTCTTCAGTTCTTTCAGCTTAAGAGAAGCCATGAGAGTTTATTCTTTTTTATTTTCTAACTTCAGCCCTTTGCACGTTTCATTATAATATTTTGTTTTCCTGAGCTGCCCTTTGAACTTTTCTATTCAGCTCCTTAACTCCCTGATTTCTTCCCTTGGCTTTGGCTTCTCAGTGTACTAGTGCAATATTCAGAGTCTCTTCAGACAGCCATCTTGGTCTTTTCTTTCTCCTCTGTCCTTGTGATGACCTTCTGCATTCTTCATGGATAGTATTCTTGATTTCATCCCATAGATCATCTGGTCTTCATAGTTGATGGTCAGTTCCACAATCAGCACCTGGAATAGTTTTCACAGCTGTTGTTGAGCTTCTCCAACAATTCTTTCCAAATATATAATCAATATGATTCCTGTGTATTCCGTCAGATGAGGTTCACATATAGAGTCATCACCTGTGTCTGTGGAATTTTGCACATAAGAAGCACCAATGTGAGAAAATTTGACATAATTAAAAAATAAGTAGATCACATAAATAAGGACATACTAGGTATTTATGCGCTGAGAATGAATGACATGAGCCATTTTGACCCCTATGATGTACTATGCCAGGAATTCAAAAGTTAGGAAAAATGGGATCACATTCATAGTAAAAAAGACTATTTCTTTTATCCAGAAAGCATCAAAAGAAACTAAAAGAGTGCACAGAGTCATTGTACTAAAAAACTGGCTGACACAGAAGAATTTCAAGAAACAACATATGATCAAGAAGCAGTGGTAATCAAGGGGGGAGAAATCAAGCTGCTCTGAAGAAACTGGCAAAAAATAAGGCCTCAAGAATTGATGGAATACCAATTGACATATTTCAACAAACAAATGCACCATGATGTGCTCACCAGGTTGTGTCAAGAAATCTGGCGGACAGCTACCCAGCCAACTGAGAGGAAGAGATCCATACTTATTCCCATTCCTAAAAATGGTGATCCTACAGAGTGTGGAAATTATCAAACAGTATCAATAATATCATGTGCAAGCAAAATCTTGTTGAAGATTATCCAAAAACAACTGAAATGGTACATTGATAGAGAACTGCCAGAAATACAAGGTGGATGTAGAAGAGGCTGTAACATTAGTAACATTGTCAATGTCAGATGGATCTTGGCTGAAGGAAGAGTATCTGATGAATATCTATCTGTGTTTTATTGACTGTACAAAGGCATTTGTGTGGATTATGACAAATATTGACTAACCTTGAGAAGAATAGGAAACCCAGAACACTTGATTGTGCTAATGTGAAATCGATATTTAGATCAGGAAGCAGTCATCAGAACAGAGCAAGGAAACAAAGCATGGTTCAAAATCAAGAAAGGAGTGTATCAGGATATTTTCTTTCTCCATATTTTTTCAATCTATATGCAGAACAGATAATTTTGGAGGATGGATTTTATGAAAAATGTGGCATCAGGATTGGAGAAAGAAGACTCATCAAAAACTAGAATTATGAAAGTGAAACAACCTTGCTCGCCAAAACTGAGGAGAACTGAAATTTGCTGCAGAAGGTCAAAGACTGCAGTATTCAATATAGACTGAAGCTCAATATAAAGAAAACAAAGATTCTTACCACAGGCCAGTTGACAGCATCATGATAGATGGAGAAGAGATTGAAGTTGTTCACAATCTCATCTTGCTCAGCTCCACAATCAAACACTCGTGGCAACAGTAGTCACCAAGATAATCTGCTGTCAAGGACTTCTATAGCATGCTAGGGAATAATGATGTCAGTCTAGAGCCTAATATGTGCCTAATTCAGGCCACGGTATTTTCATTTACTCACTATGCATCAGAAAGGTGGACTATGACTAAAGATAACAGAAGAAGAATCAATGCCTTTGAGTTGTGGTGGTGCAGTATTGAACATATCATGGACAGGCAAGAGAAGAAACAGGTCTGTCTGGGAGAGCGTGAAACCAAGTTGCTCCTTGGAGGCAAGGATATTGAGGCTTCATCTCACATACTTTGTACTTGTTACCAGGAGGGACCAGTCCTTGGAGAAGGATAACATGCCTTGGAAGGGTAGAGTCAGCAAAGGAGAGAAAGACATCAGATGGGATGGATTGACACAGTGACTGAGGAAATCAGGTCAGATGTGTCAGAGATACTGAGATTGGCTCAGGATAGGACAAAGTTCAGAGATATTGTTCATAGGGTCACTATGAGTTGTAATCCACTCAATGTTATATAACAACCAGAAGAAGGATAAACAAGCAGATTCTATCTGCAGACTGCTTTCTGGATTTTTGTTCATTAAATGGCTGGGAAGTGGGCCACAGATCAATTTATTGTACCAAAGGTACATGCCACTTGAAGTTGTTTAAGAAAGGGGTTACTAGTCATTTTTATATCACATTATTCATGATAAATTATAGTAGTATATATCAAGGATTTCAATCATTAGAAGGCATATAAGAGACAGTGAAGCACTGAAAAGTTTATTTTTGTGATTCTGAAAGTTTAAAAACAAATGGTAAAAATTATTTGTGATACTTAAGATATGCCTACTCATAAACCCTGGGATTTTAGAGTTGAAAGGATTCCAAGGAGGAACCATTGACATCTTTACAGTTTTCTAGTGCATTGATGCCTAACTTCTTTTGACAACTGTCAGTGGTTGGGATGTTTGGATTTTGTGTGAAAGTAATAGATGCAAATAAAAATATAACAACTGCATAATAACATAGTCAAGGGTTGGTGTATCCTCCATTCTCTGGTGATAGTGTCCCTCCATAGTAATTTTACATGTTTGAAGTATTTATGTTTGGAGTCATAGTGGCTCAGTGATTAAGTAGTTTGCTGCTAATTCAGGAACCAGTGGTTCAAACCTACCAGTGACTACATGAATGAGAACATTTAGCAGTCTGTTCCTGTATTGTTGACATTGTTGTTGGGATCTGTCCAACTGGTTCCAAATAATATTCAACCCATATATCACAGACCAAATCACTGCCCAGTTCCCTAACATTCTCACAGTTGTGTCTATGCTTGAGCCCATTGCTGCAGACACTATAGATATCCATGTCTTTGAGGGTCTTCCTATTTTTTTGCTGACGTTCTACCTTACCAAGCTTGATGTCCCTACCCAGGACCTAGTCTCTCCTTTCCTGATAACATGCCTGAAGGACATGAGACAGTGTCTAGACATCTTCACGTTCAAAGAACATTCTGGTTGTCTCTCTTTCAACACTTATTTGTTCGTTATTTTGGCAGTCCATAATTCAAAGCATCTTAGGTACTCCTTATCCGTTGTCCAGCTTTCAAATATGTGAGACAACTGAAAATACCATGGTCTGAAGCAGATATACCTTAGACCTTAAAGTGACATCTTTACATTTTAATACTTTAAAGAGGTCATTTATAACATATTTACCATTGCAACATGTTTGGCTTCTTGATTGCTTCTTTCATGGACATTGATTGTGGGTCCAAGATAAATAAAATCCTTAAGAACCTGAGTCTTCTTTTTTTTCTATCATGATGTTGTCAAACCATTGTAGACAATGAAGGTCCTAAAAGCTTTTCTCTATCCTATAGTTAAGACCAACTTTATTTTAAGAAAGTCTTGCTCAGTTATATTTTAAGTGTCTTCCTCCCATGGGGCTCATCTTCTGGCATTATATCAGACAATGTTCCACTACTATTAATAAGGTTTCACTAGTCAGTTATTCTCAGAAGTAGGCTGTTAGGTGTTTCTCCCTAGTCAGTTTTAGTCTGGAAGCTCCAATGGAATCCGTTCACCATAGATGACCTTGATCGTTGGTATTTTAAATACTAGTAGCATAGTTTTCAGCATCACAAACAACACTCAAGTACAAGTGGTTTAGCCAAGATTTTAAAAATACACTGTCCATCCCATGTTTCTAAGATTGCACAGCTTTATGGAAAAAAAAATTGCTTGCTTTTCTCCTAGCCAGTAGATTTGAACTGCTAGCCTTCCAGTTAGCAGCCTTACAAGCATGACATCATCAGCGTTTCTTGAAGTAAAGATTACAGCCTTTTAAAAAAAGTCTATGCTCTGTCCTATGGGTCAATACGAGTTGGAATCAAGTTAATAGCACACAGCAACAAATGTTTATTCTTCTTAGTATCTTTCTGCAAACTGTTATAACACCTACTGATTATTACACATTTTTTTCCTTTTAGATAGGATAAAATTTTTGTGAAATATAAATTTAGTAACTTTGAAAAGGTAGCTTGCACTTTTGATAGCTTGTCTGACAACCCATTGCCTAACACTACAACATTAAGATTTGTTCTAGTGTTTTCCTGTGGAAGTTTTATAGTTTATATTTTGATCAATTTTAAGTTCATTTTTATAAAAGGTAAGAGGCTTAGTTCACTCAAACTTATTGCTGTTGAGTCAGAATGAACTCATAGCTGGCCTTCCATCGGTTTTCTGAGGTTAGAAATCACAGAGGAGACATTTGTCCATCTTTTTCCCTGGAGCTCCTGGTGGATCCAAATTGTTGGAGAAATGCGGCCTTTGGGTAGGCAGAACAGCCACCAGAGATTTAGGTAGAAATGATTTTTTTTTTAAGTGAATGGCTGTTTTCCCAATACCTTTCGTTGAAAAGACTGTTCTTTCTCTGTTTAACTGATTTACCAACTTTGGAAAAAATCAGTTGGCTATATTTTTGTGATTCTATTTCTGGACTCTGCTTTATTCCATTAATTTTTATGTCTGTCTTTTCACCAACTTCACACCATTTTGATCTTGGCAGTTACAGAGTAAATCTTAAAATCAGGATATGTGTCTTCTTAATTTATTTTTTCCCCCAAATTGTTTTGACCATTTGAATGTCTTTGCCTTTCCATATAAATGTTAGAATCATCTTGTCTCGAAAATCAGAAAAATCCTGCTGTGTTTTTTAATGGAATTTTGCTAAAATCTGCTTGAAAAAGAGTTGATATTTTTATTAATATCTTCCAGTGCACTAATATGTTTCTCCACTTAATTAGGTCTCATGTGATTTTTCTCATGAATGTTTTATAGTTTTCAACATATAGACCTCTAGTTTCTAATCTCACTTTCTTAAAAATTTTTTTATTTTAATTTTTGTGTGTGTGTGTGTGTGTGTGTGTGTACCGTCAAATCAGATTTGACTAGTACAGGAGGAGATTGTTCCTCCTTTTCCAGCAAAGCATCTGGTGGATTTGAACCGCTAATCTCACTTTTTAATTGTTCATTGCAAGTATTTAAAATTAATTTTTAGGTATTGACTTGTTATCTATGTTAATTATCATGTTGTCTGGGAACTGTGACAGTTCTCTTCCCTTTGTTTTATTTCATCTATATTTCTTTTATTTCTTTTTCATGCCTTACTGAGTAAGCATAGACAGCACTAGGTTTAGTTCTTCAGCTCTCCTGGCATCATCACCTTGAAATGCTTAATACTTTTTAACTATGAACTAGACTCTGTAAATTATGTAGCTGGAAGGGGGCTCTGGTGGCTTAGTAAGGAGCTGTGCTGCCAATCCAAAGGCATATGGTTCAAATATGCCAGCTGTTCCACAGGAGAAAGTTGAGCAATCTTCTCCCATGCAATCTACTGTCTCGGAAAATCTACCGGAGAGTCAGCTGTAATTCGATGGTACACAACAACATAGCACCAGTCACTGTTTAAAAGTGGTGGCCTAATATGGAGGGGAGTTTAGTAGGAAAAGGGAAAGATGTTTTGGGTTAGTATATCTCTTTCAACTATGTCAACTGATATAATTTAGATTCTACCCTTAAGAAATAAATAAAGGAAAAAAGGTCAAAACAATGGTATTATCAATATTTACTGGACACAGAAGAACTTGTAAACTAGTTCTTATCTCTGTCTCAAAATAAAGATACATTTCAAATGGGATCCTAGCAACCACAGGTGGATTGCATTGTTCTTATGAATCTTTCATGATCAAATGGAAGAGAAGGAGCACCTTGAAGGGAACACTTCTTCCATCGTTTTGTATTAGAAAATTTGAAACTGAAAAATAAAAGTAATGGATTCTTATCTTTCTTGCATTTTTAAATGTCCGCAAATTAGCAGCAGTTCCACCACATGAAATTTTGAGTGGGATATTTAAAAGAAGATCACCTAGATGCTATGCTTCTTTGCTGCTGAATATCACAATAAAACCAGAATTCTAAGAGGACTTATAGATCATCTTGAAATAGAACTTCATTACCTAGAATTCTGTTTGTGTGTATGTGTGTTTGTGAGAGAGAGAGAAGAGAACAAAAGGTCCCCAAAGGGAACTAATTAACTCTGAACACACTTACAAAACACATAAAAAATATAAATGCCAAATCCAGTTTGTTACTCTTAGGTAAAATTGCAATGAACAGCCAAAACTCATTTCACTAAGAAGTCTTGTGTAGTCAATGATCCTGCTGCAGCTCCACCCCTCATTTCTTTTTTCTTTCCTTTTGTGGGGGAGGAATAAAGTATCTAAAGGAGATGATTTTATAGTATTGACCTTGTATCTAAAAATGTGAGATTCAGTCTGTGCAAAGCAAAATTTGTTGATGATTTAACTGTTCTTGCCACTCACTTGGATCGAACCCAAATACATTCACAGCCATTGAACTGATGAGGCCATATGGCTAGTAATTAGACTCTTGTCTTGGCCAAGATATTGAGACATTTATTACATTTTCTGTTTAGTATTTATCACAACTTTTTGCCTATGAAAAGTCATGAGGAAGAGATTAAATTTGTCCTTCCACTTTTCACAATTGCCCACTTGATCTTTCTTCCCAATCAAAATAGACCAATTTCTAAAAATAATTCATAGATAATAATATTTGCACCTGATACAAAACCCTTTGCTTTTTGTTCATCTGACGATATCAATCAAGCATCATGAAGGCAATGGGGAAGCGAGCTAGCTCAGAATCCTGCCGAAAAAGTTGTTTAAAGTGGACTAGAGGTTTGTGTGATTTTCTGCTACAACAAATCAATGCACAGTTGTTAGACTTTGTACAAGAAAACAAACACTATGTTTTAACTCTTAACTGTAAACATTTCCTGAGTGCTTAATATTTGTCTGATGTTATTTTAGGCTCTAAAGAAAAGAAAGACACTGTTTCTGTCACACTGAACCTTAACAGACACATAATAAACTCACTCATTTTGGTAAGTTAAGTCAAAGGCAACTCATAGCTGACCTTGCAGTGGGTTTTCAGAGGCTGTAAGTAACCTGAGAGAGGACTGATGGTTATCGTCTCATGAAGCATCTGGTGGACTTGAACTGCCTGCCTTTGAGTTAGCAGTACAACTTTGTAAACACTAGGTCACATAATAAGACAAATATTAAACTCTGCAGTTGATTTAAAACAAAACAAAACAAAACAAAAAACCACAAACCCAAGCAATGATCTTTTCAGTTACTTCCAATGCTTCTGAACAATGAATAAGGAAGACCAAAAAAGAATCGATGCCTTTGAATTGTAGTGATGGAGATTACTGAATATCCGTTTGGTGGGCTGCCAAAAGAAATCTGTCTTGAAAAAAATGCAAGCAGAGCGCTCATTAGAGGCAAGGGTGGCGAAACTTTATCTCAGAGACATTAGACATGTTGTCATCAGGAGCCAGTCTTTGGCAAAAGACATCATTCTTCAAACTATGGAGGTCAGCTAAAGAAAGGCAACTTCCCACAAGACGGATCGACACGGTGGTTGTAACAATGGATTGGCGTGCATCAGAGATGGCGAGGATGGCACAGGATAGGGAGAAATCCAGATCTGTTGTTCATAGGGTCACTATGACTAATAGTGGACTTGATGGCACCTAATAACAACATAGCTGATATGAAACAAGCCTTGATGGAGCAGTGCTTAAGTTCTTTACTACTAACTGAATGGACGATGGGTAGCCACCGAGCAGCCCCTCAGTATAAAGACCTAGTAGTGATGTGTTTCTGTAGACATTGCAGTCTAGAAAACCCAATAGAGCAGTTTGTCATATGGGGTCACTATAAGTCTAGTTGAGTTTGTCATATGGGGTCACTATAAGTCTAGTTGACTTGACAATGTCAACACAAACAGTCTATGGATATCAAAAGAACCTTCTAGAATTGTGGAGTACACAGTTTGCACAACTACATGTGGTGACCACCTGGAAAAATTTAACTAGTTCACCAACTGTGGCCAAGTACTCACAAAGCAAAACCTGGTTTCAGTGCTTAGTTTTAGAATTCTATAACTAATAGAACTTGAATGCAACATAAAAGCATTGTCTCTTCTTTAAAGGTTTTAAAAGTGTGTAGGCATACTCAAAGTATATGAATGGAATTGATTCGCCACTTATAATTTCAACAAAAACACCTACCACTTGTCCAATTAAATGAAATATAGCATAATAGGGGAGTGCTTATTGCTTCTTTTTTTCTTTTTTCAATTTTTAGATGCGGACTTTCCAGTTGTTCTCCAGCCTACAAATGCAAATGAGAAAACACAGTTGATCCAAGAAGGATCCCGAAGCTATTGCACAGACTCTTGATAGTGAGACCATTGGGAGCCCAGAGTCCCTTCTCTTGGTCCAGCCATGACTCCAGGTGTTGATCTGGGAGATTAAGGGCATGAAATGCTGTGAACTTTTCCACATTTGCATTTTGTTTTTAGGTTAGGAAGGGATGACTGCTACATGATTTTCTTAGCATGCAGACTCTCTGAGTAGAATTCCTGAGAAACACATTCAGCTACGACGAATAAAGACCTAAAGATTGTGTTATGCTCCTTGCATGATGACATCAGGCAGCCTTTGCAAACACACCCTTTATGAGAATCAGACCTCATTCACCCTAGACCAAAACCTCATTGCAAACGACAGGCCATTTTTGTCTGTTTAACTAAATGCTATATTAATTATTTATCATTAATACAAATTGAGGAGGATTTTTTTCTTCTTCTAGGAGCCTTTTCTCTGTTGGTTTTCAACTTGGCTACAGAAATATGCCAACAGGCAGAAAGAGCTAATTAGACTAAAAAGACAAATCACATTATGTCAAAGTATCATTTGGGAAGATTAGATTTACTGAGAACTGACAAGTAAAGCCAAGAAGAGATAGAGTTCGTGTACTTTTAGATGGATTTGTAAAAAACATAGCCCAATCTTCAATCTGGATAAAAATTAGAAATAATTGAAAAAATCATCCTGAGCCTGAACCAGCTCCAAGCAGTATATTGGCCATTAGAAAACGTAACTGATCTACATTAGCCAGATTAAGGAAAAGAAACACAGGGCCAAAGGGTTAGAATTCTACATTTAAAAGGTACTTCATGCATTTATTTGCCTCATTTTTGGTGAGACAATTGCCCTGACCAGAACATGCTCATCTGTGCACATGTTGGACAATTGAGACCATCTCTACATTTTCTCATTTAATCCTTATGTTTACTATTTGGTATTTCTAAAATAGTACAACAGCAGAAAGTGTTTGTTTTCTGAATATTTCCATAGCTTTCTGTAAAATATTACATTTCTCAAGATCTTGCTATGTTTTTATATAATATTGCATGACATGCCATTTTTCCTTTCTTATCCCCCAACCCCCGACCAAATTTCAGTCACTGCTGCTAAATATATATTGTAAGTGAGAATTGATGTTATAGCTCTGACAGTTGTGAAGTCATTAAAACTCAGCTCTAACTCTTGATTTACTAAAATTTTTTTTAATTGGCATATTCAAGCAGAAAAAAAGAGTGGTTTGAAAATAAAAATAATTGTTCTAATCTAAGCTCTCACTAGCCCTACGACCAAGAACAATAAAAATAAGATGTCAGATCTATGGTGGATCTATTTGCTATTATATGTGACCTGGCTGCTATCTGTGTTATTGCAAGGACCAGATGATATAGCTGAAGGGAGAGAACTCTGAAGTCAAGTGTTTAGAGATCTTACATTAATTTATGTTTTTATGTCGTCTGCATGGTGCGGGTTGTTGATGGGTCTTCCTCTAATTCTAATGTCACATTCTTAAAGTGTATCTTCTCAGATACTGGGAGTTGGAGGAAACTAAGGGAAAAGGGGATAAATAATGAACACTGCATTGGGACAGATGAAGAAAAGAACTGTTTAAAAGGAATATATAATTATACATTATTTGTATGACAACAGTCCAGAATAAGAGGTGCATAACAACATGGACTGGGGGAGAGGGGAGGAAGCAACAATGAATGAATTTTTTAAAAAAAAAAAGCTAACTGGGAGGTTAGGAAAATGTACAGCAATAAATGAATGAAAACTCCAGCTGTTCTGTAAACTTCCAGTAAAATCACAATTAAAAAGAATAAAAAAATTGAGTGTCAAGAATGAAAAAAAAATTTATGTTTTTATATACAAAGAGTCTGTGATTTCTTGTGCATGTAAATGTAGATCTCACTCATGAGACCTAATGCAGAAACCCAATATTAACAGTTTCAGTGACCAGTCAGCACTCAATACTCCCTGCTTAGTAAACAAGTCTTATTCATATGTTTTGATGCAACAATAGGATAAATAGCCCTGTCTGTGGATCACCTGAATCATTGCATCTCCTTCCTTTCATGTCTCTAAGCATAAAGTTAAGCATGATTTTGAATGTTGGTTTTGTGTGCCATTGAGTCATAACTGACTCAGAGCAGACCCTCCACTGAATTTTCAGAGGCAATAAATTGCATGGCAAGCAATTGTCCTTCCTTCTCCTGTGGAGCAGCTGCTGGATTCAAACCACAAGGCTTTGGGATTGCAGCACAGCTTCTTAACCACCTACAAATTGCAAAGCTCGCCTTCTCACTCTTGCCCAAACTTCATTCTTCTATTCCATGTGGTTAAAATAAAAATAGGGGAATGGACTGAAGTCACATGATGGAACCAAATTCCTAGAAGTGTTCTGGTCATAGTCCTTCAGAAAGGACTATGTTCTGATTCCAGCGATATATGTATAGTGAGTGCATGCACCTGGGTCCATATTCAGGATGGGCTGAATTCTGCAGCATAAGCTCTAATTCTTTAGAAGTAAGGACGGACTATTCATGAGAATGGGCTGCTGAAGTACAATGTGGGAGCCAATAGGAACTCTCATCTAAAACCAGCTGCAAGTGGTTCTGATTCCACAAGCATCTTAGCAAAGGAGCATCAAGAAGTGGTGTGCTGGTCATGGATCTCAGCTCAGTCTTGGTTAGTACAGTCATTTAAACCTCCCATTCTAGTCACTCCCACCTAACCCTGTTACCAGAACTACCAGTGTGGTTTATCTCATATAGGATTTTGTAGACTTTTTTTCTATCTTCTTTCTATCTTATAAAGGAACATAATTTCAAACAAATACATCTACATATGCATTTTCTTTCACAAAATACATGCCTTAATTTTTTAAGTCAATAACCACATTTCGAATATGTAGGCTAAAGTATACAAGCCTTGACGAACATCTGATATAACCTAATCAGGAAATAAAAAGTCCCTGAACACCTAAAAAATTCAACTATTCACCAAACTACTGCTCAACTACTAACTAAAAGTTGCCCATTTGGACCTAACCAGAGACATTGCAGGAGAGATCTGTTTCTATAAAGATTAGAGCCAAGAAAACCCTCTGGAGCAATTCTACTCAACACATGGGGTCTCCATGAGTCAGGATTGACTCAAAGTTAATAAGCACCTACAGAAAATCTGGAAATTCCCTCAACAGGTAATGAATTATCTCTTGCACTGTCCTTAAATGAAGGTTTCATTTAAGGTTACCTCACTTCTCTGGTAGGCACATTAATGGTCCCCTAAAATGAACATTGTAGGATTAGGTGAACTGATACAGTCACTGGGGCAATGGGTGTAGGTATGTCAGAGTCAGTGAGATTGATTGGCTTAGGACAGGGCAGACTTAAGAGCTGTTACACACAGGGTCGCTATGAGGTGCAGACAACTAAACAGCACATAACAACAATAACAAGCTAAACATGTCATGATCTCCAGAATCTGTGAATTTACTACCTTTCATAGCAAAAAAAGGATTTTTCAAATGCAATTAAGTTAATGACTTTGATGTAGGGGTAAGAAGTCCTGAAGAGTCATGGTAACCCATTGTAATCATAAGAATCTTTTTAAAAAATGAAAAAAAATCCCAGCTCTGAAGAGGGGTAGATGTCCAACTGAAGAACAGAGAAGAGTCAGAGAGAGGCTTTGACGATGGACGAAAAGGACCACAAGCTAAAGAATGTAGGCAGCCTCTAGACGTTCAGTAAAGTTTTCATATATAAATTGATCCTGAATAACAAATGAGTAAGCAGAGGTTTTAAGAAAAAGATGCCAAGACTGTCCTGAATGCCTGTCCCAGAAGGGACAGGTGCACATTACTGATCAACAGGTGTCTCAGACTATACTGGGAATACAAGGGGTTATTTCTTTCCCAACAGTCTCTTCTCTCCATGCTTCCCAGTACTCCAGCTCCTTGCCTGTCCAATTCTTAACTTTCATTTTCTTTTGAAGCCCTGCTCTCTCTGGTAACTACTGTCAACTCTACAGACAATGTCTACTGATCTCCTAGATGAGTGGAGCTTTGGAACCTACCTGATAGTGAAGGGAGCTCTAGCGGCTAGTCTGTAGGGAGTTGCACTACTTGCCCAAAGAAAGTGTCTCTCTGGTGGTTTCAATCCACCAGCAGCTCTGAGGAAAATATGCAATCTCCTGTGCAATATACAGGTTTTAAAAATTCACTAGAGGGTCAGCTGTGAATCAATTCTGACGCATAAACTGAAAAGTTTCAGTTTTGACCCTCGAGTAGAGAAGGAAGATCTGTGGCAAACAGCCTAGATAACAATTTTCTTTTTTCCCCCTTTGATATGCTTTATTAATAATCCAATTTGCACATGCTTATGAAGCAATTTAAAGCACATTCACTTCAATCAGGTGCACCTTAGTCTTTAAAGTGATATCCTTGTTTTTAACACTTTAAGGAGGTCCTTGAAAATAGCTTATTCAAAGCCGTACATCATTCGGTTTCTTTTTGGGGGAGGCTTGCTCTTCTTTTGTAAAAAAATTATTTTAATGAAAGTTTATAGACACTTTGGATTTCCATTCATTCATACATTTCCATTCATTCATACTTGTACACTTTCCTCTCTGCCCACCAAAAAAAAAATTCTTTCATTGTTATACAATTTCCTTTCCTCGCCCCCCCCCAAGTCCACTCCACTATGCAGCTTTAATGCTGGACTCTTATCATGACAATAATACCTATCATATATTTCTCCTAAACAGTTCTCTCCCTCTGTTTCAAGGCAGTATAGATTATTAATCCCCTCTTAGTTTCCCCCCTCCCAACTCTAATGTCAGTCCCACTTTACAACAGTGGCACTATGCAGTATTTGTCCTTTTGTGACTGAGATACTTCATTCAGCATAATGTCCTGCAGGGTCACTCATTTTGCATATTATTTATTGAGTTCCTAGTTTTTCTTTTTTTTAATTATTAAATTTTATTAGTTTTAATGAACCTTTACAGAGATTTTGGGTTTTCATTCATTCATTGTTGCATTTTTTTTTCTCCACTCTCATC
>NW_006399758.1:2027318-2034915 GCF_000299155.1 Elephantulus edwardii | reverse complement strand
GCATAGTATTCCATCGTGTGACTATACCATAGCTTCTCTATCCATTCATTTGTTGATGGGCACTTGGGTTGTTTCAAATTCTTTGCTATTGTGAATGAAGTAGCAATAAACATAGGTGAGCATATAGCTGCTTGGGTGGTGGTTATGGTTTCTTTAGGGTATATTCCCAGTAGTGGAATTTCTGTGTCAAATGGTATTTCTATTTGCAACTTTTTGAGAAAGCACTATACAGCTTTCCATAGTGTTTGCACCATTTTACACTCCCACCAACAGTTAATAAGGGTTCCAGTCTCTACGCAACCTCACCAGCATTTGCTGCTTGCTGTTCTGTTAATTTTTGCTTTTCCTACTGAGTTGAGATGATAACTCATATTTGTTTTGATTTGCATCCCTCTTAGAGCTAGGGATTTTGAACATTTCTTCATGTGTTTGTTTGCCACCTTACTGTCTTTGGTGAAGTGTCTGTTCATATCCTGTGCCCATTTTTCAGTAGGGTTTTTTTATCTTTATCTTGTTATGGCGCTCGAGTATTCTATAAATTCTAGCTATAAATCCCTTATTTGACATGTCATTACCAAATATTTTTCCCAGTCTGTGGTTTCCCTTCTTACCCTGTTGGAGAAGTTTTTGGATATGCGTAGGGATTTTATTCTTAGAAAGTATTATTCATCTATTTTATCCTCTCCTGGTTGTAGGTTTTTCAAGTTACTTGGAAGACTGTTTATGTTGTAGATTAGGGCTTCTAAGAGTTCTTTCAAGCTTTTCTCTAAAGAAGTTTATAGTCCTTGGTTTTAGTCCTAAGTTCTTAATCCACTTTGAGTTGGTTTTTGTGTATGAAGTGAGGTGTGGATCTTACCTGAGTTTTCCGCAGATAGTTTTCCAATTTTGCCAGCATCATTTGTTAGAAAGGGCTGTTGTTTCCCCACCTAACTGATTTCATCTCCTTGTCAAAAATCAGTTGACCATAGGTAGATGGACTGATTTCCATGTTCTCAATTCTATCTCATTGATCTATGTGTCTAACATTGTACCAGTACCATGCTGTCTTGACCACCACGGCATTGTAGTAGGATTTGAAATCAGGGAGTGAGATGCCTCCTACCTTGTTTCTCTTTTTTAAGGAGTGCTTTGCTTATTCTGGGCCTCTTTCCATTCCAAATGAAATTGGAGATTGCCTTTTCCATCTCACTGAAGAATGGACTTGGTATTTGTATTGGGATTGCATTGAATTTGTAAATGTGTAAATGCCCTTGTCATTTTCACAATATTGAGTCTTCCTATCCATGAGCAAGATATATTCTTCTGTTTCTCCAGGTCTCTTTTTGTTTTTTGTAGTAATGTTTTGTAATTTTCTTTGAATAGATCCTTTGTGCTTCTGGTTAGATTTATCCCCAAGTATTTAATCTTGTGATTAGCTACTGTGAATGGTATTGTTTTTCTTAGCTCCAGCTCTGTATTCTCTTTGTCACTGTAGAGAAATCCAATTGGTTTATGTATGTTGATCTTTTATCCTGCCACTTTGCTGAACTGGTCAACTATGTCCAGTAGTTTTCTTGCTGAGTCTCTAGGGTTTTCTAAGTATATTATATAAAATCTGTGTAGATAGATAATTTTACCCCCTCTTTGCCAATTTGTATAGCTCTTATTTCCTTGTCTTATTGCTATCTCTAAGATTTCCAATACAATAATGAATAGGAGAGGTAATAGTGGGCATCCTTGCCTAGTTCCTGTTCTCAAAGGAATGCCTTTAATCTGTTTTCATTGAGAACAATGTTGGTTCTTGAGTTTGCATATATACTTTTTATGATGTTGAGGAAATATTTTGTTGAGTGTTTTAGTCAGGAAAGGGTGTTGGATTTTTTCAAAGGCCTTTTCTGCATCAATTGATAGGATCATGTGGTTGTTGTTCTTTGCTTGTTTTATATGATGAATTATATTGATTATTTTTCTTATGTTGAACCATCCTTGCAAACCTGTTACGAATCTCACTTGGTAATGGTGATTTTTTTTTTTACTTTTCTTTTTTTTTTAATGTATTGTTGGATTCTATTGGCCAGGATCTTATTTAGGATTTTTGCTTCTATGTTCATGAGAGATATTGACCTATAGTTTTCTATTTTTTGTGGTTTCTTTAGCTGACTTTGGTATAAAGGATATGTTTGCTTCATAGAGTGAGTCTGGGAGAATTCCATCTTTCTCTATTTTCTGAAATAGTTTATGTACAATTGGTGACAGTTCTTCTCTGAATGTTTGATAAAATTCACTAATAAAACCAACTAGTCCAGAGCTTTTTTTTGGCTGGAAGTTGTTTTATTAAATTTCACTTGTAAAACCATCTGGTCCACAGCTTTTTTTGGCTGTAAGTTTTTTATTACCTTTTTAATTTCTTCTTTTGTAATGGGTCTATTCAGGTGTTCAATCTTGATTTGTGTCAGTTTAGGTAGGTTGTGAATTTCTAAGTATTTGTCCATTTCCTCTAGGTTTTCATATTTGTTTGAGTATAGTTTTGCATAATATTCCAATGCTGGCATTTTTATTTCTGTTGATTCTGTTGTGATGTTGCCCACTTCATCTTATATTTGGATTATTTGTCTTTTCTTTCTTTTCTTTTGTTAGTTTTGCTAGTAGTGGTTTGTCTATTTTATTTTTCAAAGAACCCACTCCTAGTTTTGTTGATGATTTTAATTGTTTTTTCTGCTTTCTATTTCATTTATTTCTGCTCTAATTTTTATAATTTCAGTGTTTTTAGGTGTCAGGTTTCTTGCTGTTCTTTTTCATTTTGTTGGAGACGTTGGGTTAGAGAGTCAATGATCATTTTTTACTGCTTTTTGATGTGTTTGCTATAAATTCAGCTCTGATTTCTGCTTTAGCTGTTTCCCAGAGGTTTTGGTAAGTGGTGTTTTCATTTCTTTCAAGAAATTTTTCAATTTCATATTTTATTTCTTTTAGTACCCACTCATGTTCAAGCAAGGTGTTGTTTAGTTTCCAAATATATGGGGTTTTTTTCTTCTTTATCCTCTTGTTATTAATTTCTTATTTTGTAGCATTGTGGTCTTAAAACATACTTTGTATTATTTCCATTTTTTAAAATTTATTGATGCTTGCCTTAAATGTGATCTACTTCAAAAACATTCCATGCACATTGGAGAAGAAGGTATACTATGCTTTTTGGGAGGTGCATTAACCTATAAATATCTATAAGATCGAGTTGGTTTAGTGTGTGGTTTAATTCTTCAGGATGTTTGTTTAGATTCTTTCTGGTAGTTCTGTCTTTTCTTGAGAGTGATGTATTGAAGTCTCCAACTACAATACTAGTGCTGTCTATTTCCTTTTCCAGTTTTGTTAATGTTTGTTTTATATATTTTGCAGATCTTTCATTTGGTGCATAGATATTTATTATTGTTATGTCTTCTTGTTCTGTTGACCCTTAAAGTATTATGTAGTGACCTTCCTTGTCCTTTTTGATGGTTTTTGCATTGAAATTTATTTTATCAGAGATTACTATAACTACACCTGCTTTTTTTTGGTTGCCATTTGCTTGGTGTATTTTTCCCCACACTTTTTAGTTTTTCTTTATCTTTACTCTTCAGGTGTGTCTATCATAGACAGCATATTGATGGATTTGGTTTTTTATCCAATCTGCTACTCTTTTTCTCTTCAGTGGTACATTTAAACCATTCACATTCAGTGTGATTATTGACAGGGAAGATTTTATTGCTATCATTTTATTGAGTTCTTTTTGGTATTGTTGCTCGTTATGTTGGTACATCCTGCTTTCTGTGGAACCTCTATAAGACAGACATCTCTCAGTGTTGCCTGCAATGCTAGTCTTGTTTTTACAAACTCCCTTAGGTTCTGTTTTTCTGGGAATATCTTGATCTCCTCTTCCTATTTGATGGATAATTTTGCTGGGTACATTATTCTTGGTTGACAGTTGTGTTCTTTGAATGTTCGATATATGTCATTCCACTCTTTTCTTGCTTGCATGGTTTCTGCTGAGAAATCAGCGCTTAATCTTATCTGCTCTCCCTTATAGGTCACTCTTTGTTTTTTCCCTCGCTGCTTTCAGAACTCTCCTTATCTTTGGTTCTGACAAACCTGACTATGATATGCCTTCTGTTTTTTCTTTTGGTGTCTATTCTATATGGTGTTTGCTCAGCTTCTTGAATATATATTCTCTCATTTTTAATTATGCCTGGAAAGTTTCTTCTAGTAATTCTTTCACAACCTTTTTGGTGCCTTTACTTGCTTCTTTCTCTTTTGGGATACCAATTATGCACATGCTATTTTTCTTGAAGGTGTCCCGCATTATTCTTAGGTTTTCTTCTTTTTCCTTCTTTTTTTGATTCTGCTTTTTGCTCCAGCAGATCAGTGGTGACAATTCTATCTTCTATTTCACTCGTTCTGTGTTCCATCTCTTCAACGTTTTTTATGTGTCCTTCCATCATGTTGACAATATCTGAGACATTGGACCTCATATTTTGGATTGTGCTGTCTTGTTTTTCCAGAGCCTCTAATGCCTTGTTTGTTTTATCTGCATTGTTTTGGATTGTTCTTTAAAGTTCCTCCTGATTTTTGCTTGCAGTGTCCTGTAATTCTTCAAGTTTGTCTTTCACCCATTGAAAATATTCAATAATTGTTCTTTTAAATTCTGTGTTGGTAAGTTCCATCAGACTTTCTGGCTTCAAGAAATCCATTGACATTGTTTCACTTTTGGGGGGTGATATCTTGCTGTAGGCTTGCGTAGGCTGTGAGGTAGCCTACTTCTTTAGTGACATTGCTTTTGTAGAGTTTTTTAATGCCTGAGGTTATAGCCAGTTCTTGATCTGAAGTTACTGTGCCAGAAGGGGGTTTGATGGGCATGTGTGTCAATGCACATAGGGTGGGTGCACACGCAGACACACACAGGGGTAGGGGTGGGGTGGACGTGCATGCAGACACATGTAATGGGGGAGGTATGCCTAGGGACCTGAATGAAAAACCAGGAAACCTTGGTTTTACCTTCAAGAACTGGGTCTGCCACCCTAGTGTAGCCCTAGCTTTCTCACTCCTTCCTGCTGGAGCAGGTAAAGGGGTCCCATGTGATCCAACAACCAACAGTGACTCCCAAGTACCTCACTCAAATTCCTGCTGTGCTGCTTTCTCCAGGTGGGTGTGTTCTGCTGATGCTTCCTGCTAAGGCATGCTGTTTCCAGCTGTTGCTGGCTGCTCCCTGCTGAGGCATGCTGCTCTCTGCTGAGGCTCTCTAATTATTTTAATAATAGTTCTCACTCAAATTCCATATGTCCTGATAGCTAGTTCTGGTGCATGTTGCTCTGGTGCCACTAACAATATTCTTAAAAGAATGTCCCCTCTCCTTTCATCAACTTTAAGCACAAGTAATTTCAGTGCTAACACACAAAGAGAGCTCTGGTGGCTTCTATTGAACTTCTAGAGGCTGCCTACATTCTTTGGCTTGTGGTCCTTTTTCTCCATTGTCAAAGCCTCTCTCTGACTTGTCTCTGTTTTTCAATTGGATCTCTCTCTCAATATTTCTGTAGTAGTAGCATCTACTCCTCTTTAGAGCTGGGATCCCCCCCTTTTTAAAGTAGTAAGAAGCTGTGCTGCAATCCTGAAGGCATGTGGTTCAATTCCACCAGGTGCTCCATGGGAGAAGGATGGGAAATCTCTTCCTGTGCAATTAATTGCCCCTGAAAACCCACTGGAGGTTCATCTATGGGGCAGTTCTGACTTAATGGTACACAAGAGTAAACAACAATAGAAAAAATGGAGCAAAAATAATTTTTCAAACAATACACTGAAATACATGATTTCTTTATTGATGAAATAATTTATGCATTCATTGTGTCCATATATGGCAGGGTAATTTATTCAAACATTAATTTCTTTAGCTCTTGACATTTTAAGACACTGAAAGGTATGTAAGATTTTCTTTTGAGAGTCTCATCTCAAAAAGATTACTCTTCTGCTACCACAGGCTTTAAATTTAGAAACAAAGGTAGCCCAGTACCTAGAAAGCAATCACTTTAGCTATCAGTTGTGGACTTGAGTTGTCAGAAAGGCATGTGTTAAAATTTATGAAGTGGTCCCACTCATGAGACTTATAAACTACAGTAGGATTTTGGAAATTGTTATTTAGTTACCTGGGAGGGGAAATGTGGACTTCCCAGAAAAACAGGTTATGTCTTAAAAGGGAAAAGGTTACATTTGAATGTCTGGGTGACAAAATTAAGTAACTGCTGCATAACTAGTGCAAAAGATTCTGGTCCTTCAAGGGAACCATGAGCACTTGAACTTAGATCTGAGATGTAACCATGATGAAGCAAGATGAGAGCTATGGGCTTCCATTGGAGAATCAGAATTCAAATCCTTACAACTCCCTTATAACTCTGAGAAGTCATGAGGTAGTCTAGAAATCTGGCTGAGTTAGATGCATTTAGAACACACAATATACTAGACAATAAAGAGACCACAAATATTACTTCTCAGAAAAAATTTCCAGGCCACTTTGCCTGTACCAACTCTGAGACATCTTATTCCTTTCTCTCCTCCTCCTCAACATTTTTCACTAACATGCTTATTATCTTTCCTACTGTTGATCTCCTATATTGTGAAAGGAAGGGATTCTATTTTATTTTCTTACATTATCTCCAGTATTTAAAACAGTGATGGACATACAGTAGAAAGTCAAAGAATAAAGAACTGCAATAACAATAAACACAATTACACCCTCAGAACCTAGAGTGGGTAGTAGGGAGTTGATTTTCAAAGTTAACACATTATAATATCTAAAATTTTCTGGTTTCGACTTGAACTATGATTTATTGAGGAGCAGAGGTGAAGTATCCCTATAATTTTGGGGTCTGTATTCTTAATGTGAGCTTTTGTAGTTTTCATCAACACCACAATTCAAAGGCAGAGATGGTTCTTCTGTCATATTTATTTATTGCTCAATTTTCAGATGCACAGGAAATAACAACAACAAAAATCCTATGGCTTGCATCACATTCACTTTAGTCCTTAAACTGATATTCTTGCTTTTTAGGATACTAGAGAAGTCCTTGACAGTAAAAATTCCCAATGCAACACACCTTTTGATATCTTAGCTGCTGATGCCATTTGATGTTGATTGTGGAACCAAGTAAAATGAAATTATTGACAATTTCAATCTTTTCTCCATCTATCATGATGCTGCCTACTGGTCCAATAGTTAGGATTTTTGTTTGTTTGGGTGTTTTTTTCCTTTTTATAAGTTTTTAATTTTTTTATTTGTGTGTGTGTGTGTGTGTGTGTGTGTACCGTCAAATTTGATCTGATTGGTACAGGAGGAGATTGTCCCTCCTTCTCCAGCAAAGCATCTGGTGGATTTGAAGCACTCACCTTTTGGCAGCTTTTTGACACTAGGCCACCAGAGCTCACCAGGATTTTTGTTTTCTTAATTCTGAGATGTAACCCATATTGAAGATTGCAGTCCTTGATAGTGTTTTAAGTCTTCTTCACTTTCATTTAGCAAGATTATGCCAACTATATAACTCATGCTGTTTATGATGTCACATTCTTCTTCATATAGTCTGTTGTTGTTATGTGCCGTCGAGTC
>NW_006399758.1:2019719-2023953 GCF_000299155.1 Elephantulus edwardii | reverse complement strand
TTGTGATCCTCACAGACAGTTGTCTTCATAGACCATAGATAATAAAGCACAAGTAAGTATTTTTCTGGTGTTTTCCACTTTCAGCCAATATTGGTTTTACATCAGCATTGATATCCCTCATGCCGTGACCTCTTCTGAATCCAGCTTGAATTTCTAGAAGTTCCCTATTAATGTACTGTCTCAGCTGTTTTTAAAATAATCTTTGGCCTGACTTTACATGCATGTGATATTAATGACATTGTCCAGTAATTTCCAAACTCTTTAAATCACCTCTTTAAAAAAATAGAAGATAAATATGGATCGATCTCTTCCAGTCAGTTGGCCAAGAGACTATCTTCCAAGTTTCTTGGCATAGGTAATTGAACATGTTTAGGGCTGCATCCATTTGTTGAATCACCTCAGTTGATATTTTGTCAATTCCTCGGGACTTTCCTTTTACCCCATGTCTTCAGTGCAGCTTCAGCTTCTACCTTCATAACCGCATTTCTTGATCTTTTAGTATTTCTTGAGGTGGTGCAATGTTGACCAACTCTTTTTGATGCAGTGATGCTGTGTATTCCTTCCATATATTTTTATGTTTCCTGCCTCATTCATGATTTTCCACACAGACCCCTTCAATATTACAACTCAAGGCTTGAATTTGTTCTTCAGTTCTAACAGGTTAAGAAATACAGAGCATGTTCAATCGCTTCCTGGACTTTTGGCTAAGATCAAGTGAAGAAATACCAAGCATGTTCTAAAATAAGAGACAAAAATACTAAAGTGAGAGAGAGAAACAGAATATTTCAAAGGGAAGCTGGAGAAGACAAAGTAAAGCATTACAAAGAAATGTGCAAAGAGCTGCAAGTAGTTCCAAGTTTTACACGTCTCCAGTTAGCAGTGATTTCCTGAACTACACAAATGAGGGAGAGAACTGCTTAAGAAGAATGCATGATTAGATATTATTTGTATGAAAACAATCATGAATAAGAGCTGCATAGTATAGTGGACTGGGGTGGGGATTGTATAACAAAGACAGTTTTCTGGTGGTTTTTTTTTTTCAAAGAGAAAAGTGAACTGGGGGTGAAGGGTGGGCAGGGAGGAAAAATGCAACAATGAATGAATGGAAATCCATTTTCTCTGTAAACTTTCATTAAGATCTCAATTAAATAAGAAAAAAGTCCAGGATTATTACTATATAGCATGGTCTAGATTCTCACCTTCACTAGAGAAAGAACTCAACCAGAAAATTCTGGCCAAGTTAACAAAAGAAAGTCACTTTGACTAGCAGGAATACTGGCCAGTGTTTCTGCCAGAGACATCAGGCACTCCATGGGATAAAGGGGGATGTGGTGGTGTTTCTGGCTTTGAAAGGGGTGAAATGTACAAGAGGCCAGGTAACCAATCAGGTTGTGAGACTCAGCCTGTTCTCTAATTTGGACCTTAAGAATTGTGATTTTTCTAGTTGCACGTGCAGCTGCCTTTTCAAGATGGAGTTGGTGCAAAGGATTCTGGGATCCATGGTTCTAGTTATTTGGGATGATTCTCATGTACTGTATAACAAAATCCTTCAGCTTCACTTTGAGCTTTGCAATGTCAGCTCTTGGTCACAAGTGGTGTTTCTGTGCATGTGCCAAACACTGATTTGAACTGGTTTCACTTCAGAACAGATTTTCAGGAAGTTATGAGTAAGGCTTTGTGCTGTCAACACAAAAGTGGCTGGTTCATATCCACTAGTGGCTTTCCAGGAAAAAGACGAGCAATCCCCTTCCATATGATTTGTAGCCTCTGAAAATCCACTGAAACATCAGCTCTGAGTCATTTTCAACCTGACAGCAATGAATGAAAGTCAATCTATAAAGAATAATATCTTATTACGAGGAAACCTTAGTAATCCCTTGACATAAATGATTAGCAGCTACTAGGACAATTACAGGGAGCGCTGGTGGTCTAGTGTTAAGAAATTGCACTGCAATCTCAAAGGCCCATGTTTTGAATCTACCAGCTGCTTTGTGGGAGGATAGGCAATCTCTTCCCATGTGATTAACTGCCTCTGAAAACTTCCTGGATGGTCAGCTATGGGTTGTCCTCAGACACAGAACAATTGTAGGATATAAAGAAGGGCTGGGAGTGACATTCCCAGAGTGAGTACATAGGTTTTTACAAAGATCTATGCATCAGAAAGGTGAACAATGACTAGGGATGACAGAAGAATTGATGCCTTTGAGCTGTGGTGCAGGAGAAAAGCACTGACTATACCATGGACTGCTAGAAGAACAAATAGGTCCATCCCAGAGAGAATGAGACCAAGGTGCTCCTTGGAGGCAAGGATTCTGAAGCTTTGTCTGACATACTTTGGACATGTTGTAAGGCAGGACCAGTCCTTGGAGACGTCATGCTTGGTAGTGTGGAGGGAAAGCACAAGAGAGGAAGATCCTTGATGAGGTGAATTGATTCAGTGACTGTAGTAATGGGGGTAGGTGTGTCAAAGGCAATAATGTTGGCACAGGATAGAGCAGGGTTTAGGGCTGTTGTACGTAGAGTCACTATGAGATGCAGGTGACTCAATGGCACGTAACAACAATGAATAACAAATGCCATTATTACGCAACAATAACTACCTTCTCCCTGTCAAGATTATCTTTCTTAACTGAGGTGAAAACTAAGCAGGGAACTAATAATGTCTGTTGATGAGTTGATTAATTCTCATCACATATGCCATTTCTGAGAAAAACCTCTTCACCCAAAGATACACAAATATGCTTATTGTCAAAGGAATAGGCAAGTGGGTACAACTTCTTGGAATTTTCATGCTATTCCTAGGAAGTGAATCTAAATTCCTAGAATCTGTAATAGGACAGCTGTTGACGCATTCTGTTAGCTCCTGGGCTTCCAACTCAGCTTTCTAATAGCTGAAACTCATCATGTTCTCCAGTGCTGATCGACCCACCAGGCACAAGCTTGTTACCAGGGTCAGAAAGAAGCAAACCTGGTTAGGGTTTTCTCTTTTACTTTTAAGTAAATCTGTGGTATTCATGTATCTCCATTCCTGGGATGTTGTCCAGATTCATCTTGCCTTCTCATGCAGCTGATCCTTGTAAGGCAAGCACTTTGCTTACTAAGAAATGCTGATAAAAAATAAATTACCTTGCTCATGGATAGGAAGACTCAATATTTTGAAAAGACAATCCTACCAAAGGCAATTTACACGTTCAATGCAAACCCAATACAGATACAAATTCCATTGGTGGAAAAGGCAATCTCCAATTTTACTTGGAATGGAAAGAGGCTCAGAATAAGCAAAGCACTCCTTAAAAAGAGAAACAAGGTAGGAGGCATCTCACTATCTGAATTCAAATCCTACTACACTTCCATGGTGGTCAAGACAGCATGGTACTGGTATAATAATAGACACACAAATGGAGTAGAGCTGAGAACCTGGAAATCAGCCCATCTACCTATGGTCAACTGATTTTTGAAAAGGAGATGAAATCAGTGAAGTGGGGAAACGACAGCCCTTTTTAACAAATGGTGCTGGCAAAATTGGAAAACTATCTGCAGAAACTCAAGCAAGATCCATACCTCACCCCATACACAAAAACCAACTGAAAGTGGATCACGGACCTAGGTCTAAAACCAAGGACTATAAACTTCATTAAGGATAAGCTTGGAAGAACTCTAGAAGTCCTAATCCACAACATCAACAGTCTTCCAAGCATCCTGAAAAACCTACAACCAGGAGAGGATAAAATAGATAAATGGTACCTTCTAAGAATCAAATCCCTATGCACATCCAAAAACTTCTCCAATAGGGTAAAAAGGTAAGCCACAGACTGGAAAAAAAATTTGGTAATGACATGTCAGATAAGTGACTTATATCTAGAATTTATATAATACTCAAGGACCACAAGAAGATAAACAACCCTATTGAAAAATGGGCCCAGGATATGAACAGACACTTCACCAAAGAAGACATTCAGATGGTGAACGAACACATGAAGAAATGTTTAAAATCCCCAGCTCTAAGAGAGATGCAAATCAAAACAACTATGAGATATCATCTCAGCCCAGTGAGAATAGCAAAATTCAACAAAAAAGCAAATATCAAATGCTGGAGAGGTTGGGGGAGACTGAGAAAGAGGGGATGAATAATGTATACTGAATTGAAACAGATAAGGAAGATAACTGTTTAAAAAGGATATATGTTAGGTATTATTGTCATGACAGGAGTTCAGAATGAAGGCTGCATAGTGGG
>NW_006399758.1:2016819-2017934 GCF_000299155.1 Elephantulus edwardii | reverse complement strand
GATTATCCAAAAACGACTGGAACAGCACATCAACAGAGAGCTACCAGAAGTCCAGGCTGGGTTTAGAAGGGGTCGTGATACTAGGGATATTGTAGCTGGTATTAGATGGATCTTAGCTGAAAGCAGAAAATACCAGAGGAATGTCTATCTGTGTTTCATTGACTATGCAAAGGCATTTGACTGTGTGGATCACAGCAAACTATGGGTGACTTTTCAAAGAGAAGAGCAAATTGGGGGGAGGGGTGGGCAGGGAGAAAAGTGTAACAATGAATGAATGGAAATCCAAATCTCTGTAAACTTTCAATAAAATTAATTTTTAAAATGCACTTATTAAAACCTAAAAAAATTTAAAACGAAAGAAGTTATTTTTTGGTGAAGAATAATTTGAGGAGAATTCTTTTTTAAAACGTTTTTTTAATAAATTTTTATTGTGATTTTAACCAAAGTTTACAGAAAATTTGAATTTCCATTTATTCATTGTTGTACACCCCTTCCCTCACCTTTTTTTTTTGTAAAAAAAAATCATTCATTGTTGCATAATTTCCTCACTCCTCCCACCTCAGTCCACTTTGCTATGTACCTCTTATTCTGGACTGTTGTCATGCAAATAATGACTAATCATATATTTTCTTTAAACAGTTCTTCATCTGTTACAATACTGTGTTCATTATTTATCTCCTATTTACTTGGTCTCCCACTAACCTGCATGCTAGTCCTATGTTATATTAGTTGCATTATGCAATATTTGTCCTTTTGTGGCGGAGATATTTCACTCAGCATAATGTCCACAAGGGTCACCCATGTTGCACATTATTTTATGAGCTCTATATTTTTCAGTGCTGCATAGTATTCCATTGTGTGAATATACCACAGCTTCTCTATGCATTCGTTTGTTGATGGGCACTTGATTTGCTTCTATCTCTACTTTTGTAAACAATGCAGCAATAAATATGGTTGTGCATAAATCTGTTTGGGCAAGAGTTTTGGTTTCTTTAGTGTATATTCTTAGTCGTGGAATTGCTGGTTCAAATGATATTTTCAACTTTTTGAGAAAGTGCCACGCTGTCTTCCATAGTGGTTGCACCATTTTATACTCCCACCGACAGTGAATAAGG
>NW_006399758.1:2014528-2015269 GCF_000299155.1 Elephantulus edwardii | reverse complement strand
AAAAAGAGGAAGCTCCTCTATGTGATTTACCACCTTCAAAAACCCACTGAAGGGTCAGCTGAGTCAGTTCTGATTAATTGGCAATGAATTCTGAGTTTCAACTTCAGCAGTTCTTAGCTATCTTTCTTAAAACTTACCACTAAGTTCTGCACCACAAAATAAAGGATTTGAAATGAGATAGGAATTGTTGACTTTTAGGATCACAAATGCATTTATGTTTGGAAAAAGAGGTTTAAATTCAGAGCTGAGACACGAGCAGAGATTGGTATAATAACTATGTTCATCACTATACAGTGCTAAAGAACAATGAAGTATTCATAAATTACTACACAACACAGGAGTTTCTAGAAAGCATTCTGTTGATTGTAAGAACTCAGTCAAAAAAGGGCAAATGCTAACTAAGACCTCTACTGTGAAATTGGAGGGTAAGTAGAACAGGGAGGGTGCGGAGAATGCAGAAATAGAATGTACAGATAATGAACATTATAAAGGACCAGAACCAGCCAAGAAAGAATTTAAATAAAGACAATATGGCTATTGTGATTAGTACACAGGAATAAACTATGTATAACTCCTCAAAAAGGGAGGAGTGTGGAAGAAGGAGGGGGAATCACCAGGACAGCAGAGACAAATGGACAGATTGCAGGGTGTGAAGAAATAGATGAGGTGCAATGGAGATTTGCTGAGAGTGTGATAAAGGGTGTAGCTCAATAGTAATTGATTATCTAAAGCAAAATATAT
>NW_006399758.1:2011942-2013318 GCF_000299155.1 Elephantulus edwardii | reverse complement strand
TTAGGGCTGTTGTACATAGGGTTGCTATGAGTTGTAAGCGACTCGACGGCACATAACAACAACAACATAAATCTCACAATGTCCTATGAGACAAGAACCAACAGTAATACCATTAATTAAGAAATTAAAATACAGAGAGGCTAAGTAATTTAGCCAAGATTGCGTGTTAGTAAGAGGTGACGTACACTGATTACCAAGTTCATAATATTGACAGCTGCACTACAATACTTCTTCACTAATAATCTAATGATTTTTCTTTCCACCCACATTTGTCCTTAAAACCCAACACCCCTTACCTCTCACACCCTGCCCAAATCCTTGCCTGATTACTGATCTTTTTGAAAGTGGTCACTGGAAAACAAAATGCTGGGAAAGAAAGCCTCTGAGAAAGAGAAGACCCTCAACAAGATGGATTGGCACAGTGACTATAACAGTGTTGTTGCTGGGTCCCAAAGAATTGACTCTTACTCATAGTGATCCTACGAACAACAGACTGAACCCTATGACATCTTCATGATCTCTCTTATGCTCAAGCCCATTGTTACAGTCGTTCTGTCAATCCATCTTGACTGTAACAATGGACTCCAAAAAGCAGACATTGTGAGGATGGCACAGGATAGGGCAAGGTTCAGATTCAACATTCAAATGTTGTAGCTAACTTGATGGCACATAACAACAACAGTAACGGTATTCCTGTGTTCTTATTCCCATTCATCCTTCAGTTCAACCTCTGCCTCCTGCATTCTGATCTTCATTCCTCAGCAAATGCTGACCTTTTCCTTCTCCCCCCTTTTCCCCTTTTGTTTCCTTGATTGTTGTAAGGACTAAGCACCTTGTTGATGTTACTGTTCAACTATTAGATTTGCCTGTTGGTTACTTATGGCTTACAGATTATGCAAGTATATTTGTGTGTATCATAACAAATTATGACTAACACAGAGAAGAGTGGGGAATCCCAGAACATTTAATTTAACTTCTGAGAAACCTGTACATAATCCAAGAAGTAGTTGTTCAGAGATAACAAGGGAATGCAGCATGGTTTCAAATTAGGAAAAGTGTGCATCTGAATTACAGCCTTTCTCTATGACAATTTAATCTGCATGCTGAGCATATAATTAAAAAGCTGGACTGTACAAAGAATAATGTGGTATTAGACTTGCAAGAAGACTCATTAGCTACCTCCTTTATGCAGATGACAGAGTTTTGTTTTGAGAAAGTGAGGAGTACATGAAGAACTTACTACAGAAGATCAAAGTCATCAATATGGGCTACACATGATTATTAAGAAAACAAAAAATCTGCACCACTGGATAAATAGGCAACATCATTATGTTGTTGTTGTTGTTATGTGCCTTCGAGTCGCCTGTGACTCATAG
>NW_006399758.1:2006995-2007616 GCF_000299155.1 Elephantulus edwardii | reverse complement strand
ACAGAAAACGAGTGCAACAATCAACTGCAGGACGGCAGAGATGTGAGGATAGTACTGACTTGACAGCACCTAACAATGACAACACATGCCACATAGTTCTGTGTTGCCAAGGGCTGTATCAAATGTGTGCTAGTTTAGAACCGTAAGTTAAATCTTCAGTGTTTTGTCCCCAGGACGCAGCCATTTCTGCCCAACAGCAGAGACTGGCAGAGACTCTACAATATTACCCAACCCCATATCCTTTCCTTTTCCCTCCTTAGGTGTTGTTCTACAGTAAAACCTCTAATTCTCTCTTAGCTTCTGCTTACTGGAGAACACAAAACATACGACATCCTCAAGTAATTTTTTTTCCAGGACACAATGAGATTCGTACTTAATGGAATTCTGTCCCAATAAATGATTGCTGGTTTGGTTGAGTTGTGGTTGCTGTTGAGTATCATCAGGTCAGAAGTGATCCATAGTTGACCCTCCAGTGGGTTTTCAGAGGCAGTTTAATCTCACAAGCACAGATTACTCATCATTCTCCTGCGGAGCAGCTTGGTGGATTAAAACTGCATGCCTTTGACATGGCAGCACAGTTTCTTACAATCAGGCCACCAGAGTTTGGCTGAGTAAACTATT
>NW_006399758.1:2002453-2006730 GCF_000299155.1 Elephantulus edwardii | reverse complement strand
CCATGGCCTGTATCAGACACACCTATAGATGGAGAAAAGATTGAAATCTGCTGTCAAAGACCTATCCAAAGTACTAAAGAGCAAGGATATAATCTTATAAACTAATTATATTCATATTTCATTCAACCATTCATACACATTTTGCTCTATGGCAGGTCTGGTTCAAGCCATGGACTTTTCCAGTTGCTTCCTATCATATGAAAGTTGTACAATGAATAAGAAAGACTGAAGAAGAATTGATGCCTTTTGAATAGTGATGTTGACAAGGATTATCGAATCATGGTCAGGAAAGGGCATTGAAAACTTTGTCTCACATTCTTTGAGCATATTTTCAGAAGGAATCAGTCCTTAGAGAGAAAGCATGCTGGAAAAGGTAGAGAGTTGATGAAAGAAAGGAAGACCTTTAACTAGATGGATTGACTCAGTGATTACAATAAAATAGAGATCAGTTATGAAGATGGAGCTGGGTAGGGTTCAGATGTGTTATTCATAGGGCAATATGAGTTGTGGTTGATTTGACAACACCTAAGACCATTGTTTGGCTGTTAGTTGTGCTACAAAGGTGACTTTGGTTCCAGTGTCAAAGGGTCGTTAAGCATCATAATCTCAGAAATTCCATCAGTCTTTATCATACCAGTAATCCAGTCATATAAAAAAAATAAAAAGCAGTTCTGCATCTATCTCCCACTCTATCCAGAACCCTCTACTGTAATCCCTTTCAGAATACTCAACAACAGTACCCAGACACTATCTAATTCTTCATCAAATGGAACAGATTCAAGATCAAATTTTAGTTCTCATGGACTTGTTCTTGTTTTAATTTTCTTCAGTCTCAATTTGAATTTGCACATGAGTAACTGATGATCTTATGTGATGTGGTTTTGACTGCCGATATTGAGCTTCTCCAATGATTCCTTCCACAGAGAAAGTCAATATGATGCCCGTGCAGTCCATCTGGTGAAGTCCTTGTGTAAAGTCACCATTTGTGTTTTTTTAAAAAGGTATTTGAGATGAATAAATCATTGTGCATACAACATTCAATTATTCTATTTCCTGCCTCATTTCTGTCTTCAAGTCCATACTTTCTAACAACCATTTCTTCTTCATGGTTTCTAGCATCTGCATTCCAGTCACCAATTATCATTAATGCATCTTGATTGCATGCTTAGTTTTGGACTGCAAAATTTAGTAAAAATATTCCATTTTCTTATCTTTGGCATTAGCTATTGGTATTTATATTTGAATAGTTAAAAGGTCATCCTGGCATGTGTATGGATAATATACTACCACTCACAACATTGTATTTCAGGATAAACTTAAAATAATACTTTTAACTATGAATGCAACACCATTCTTCTTCTGCTTTTCATTCTTGGCATAGTATACTATGCAATTGTCTGATTTAAAGTGACCAAAACCAGTCCATCTCATCTCACTAATGTGTAGAATGGCAGTGTTCATGCATTCCATTTCATTCTTCACATCTTCTAGGTTTTTAACATTCATACTTTGTGCATTCCGTATATCAACTGTCAAAGGATATTTACAGCTGTTTCTCCTTATTTTTATTGACTTCCAAGCAAAACGAAGCAGATAAAGAGGTTGTTTTGCAAATAGAGTAAGGGAGCATTTCATGGTTTAAAATTAACAAAGGCATCAAGGTTGGATCCTTTCTCCATATCTATTCAATCCGTACACTGAGAAAATCATTGGAGAATCTGATCTCTAAGAAGAAGAATGTGGCATCAGGTCAGAAGATTCATCAATAACCCACATTATACAGATACCACAACCTTGCTTGCTGAAAATGAGGACTTACTTGCTGAAAGTGAGGAAATACTTGCTGCAGGACATTATACAGTCTTCAAAATGGATTACATCTCAATGTCAAGAAACCAAAAAAGATCTATAGACAACAATATGATTGATGGAGAAAAGATTGAAATTTTCCATGACTTCATCTTACTTGGATCCACAATCAACACCCTTGATACCAGCATTCAGGCAATGAGAAGTACTGCAGTCAGAGACCTGTCCACATTATTGAGGATCAATAATATTAGCTTAAAGATCAGGCTATGATCTGTCCAATCACTTGCTATGCATCCAAATGAATATGGATGACAGAAGAAGAATTTATGCCTTTAAGATGTGATGTTGGAGAATAGTACTGAGTATCCCATGGCCTCTCAAAAGAATAAACAAATATGTCTTAAAGAAGCTGCCGCCAGAGGGTTGTTCCTTGAAGGCAGACTTTATTAAGATTTTGTCACACACTTTGAGCATGCTGCTAGGAGAGTCTATTCCTTGAAAAGAAATATGTTTGAAAAAGTGGAAAGTTGACGAAAGAGAGAAAGATCCTCAACCAGGTGGATTGATATAGTTAGTGACTGCCACAATGGACTTAAGTATATCAGAGATTGTGAGGATGGCACAAGATATGACAGGGTTCAGATCTGTTGTTTAGAGTTGTTAAGAATTGTGTCCAACTCAACAGCTCCTAACATCATCAACAATGACATCTATTTCTTCCAGTCTCAAGGTTATAGAAGTTGAGGATCTCAAGTCTGTTGATGCTGCTATGCACTAATTGTTTCTGTGTCTCTTTTATTTTCTTACTCTTCTTTGCTCTGGAGAGAGAGAAATCAGAGGTTAAACCTTGAGTGGCTGTTTGATAGCTTTTAAGTCTTCATATGCCAAACACCAGTATAGGGTATAGAGTTATGTCTTTGTGGACAATCCTATGTAAATTGACATTGATGTCCCACAAGACTATGGTCCTTATTCCCCTAAGGTATTAGTAAATTTAGTTAAGTTATCTCTATTATTGATTCTACTATATATTGTATACCATATAATGGGGTGTATTTGCATCCATGCATACACATATAGAAATACCTTTTGTTAAACTTGTGTACAATCATGGGTGTAGTCCTTTTTTACTCACCATATCTGTTTGTCTTCTATGTCTGGTTATGGAACCACTTGTAGGTTAATATTTGCCATCACTGATAATGTAGAATAGTGTAGATAATGATTTGCTGTTGTCTATATTGACAAAGAATTATACTATGGATCAGAAGTTAGGTACTGGCATCAACCAATTGCAATGCAGGAGAAAGACAATGCAATTTTCTGCCTCTGAAAACTCTCTGGAGAATCAGCTCTGAGTTGGTTCCAATTGGATATCACATAAAAACAACATAACACGTGTGCACCTCTCCACGTCCTCCCTCTCTTTAGTGACATGATACTAATCACTCCTCATTTTCTGTGCCTTTTCCCTTCACCCAATTTGTCTATTACCTAGTTCTGCTCCTAGTTCAACGGCAGGTGATATGAATCTACTAGCTGCTTCTCTGGATGAAGACAGACAATCTTCTCCCGTGCAGTTAACTACCTCTGAAAAGTTGCTGAAAGGTCAGCTATAAGTCAGTTTTGACTCAATGGTGCATAACAACGGTTTTCAGAGGCAGTAAATCACATGGGAAGAGACTGTCGATCCTTCTCCCGTAGAGCAGCTGGCGGAGTAGAATCATTTGCTTTTGGGTTGTTAGCACAGGTCCTTACCACTAGGCCACCACAGCTCTCTTGTCTAATCAATTAGGGTGAGTAAAAGAGGGGGAAACCCTAAACAAGATGGATCGAGATAGTGACTGTATCAATGGAGTAGAACATATCATAGACTGTGAGGTGGGGCAGGATGGTGCAGGGTTCAGATTCGTTCTTCATCTCTATAAGCTGTATTTGACTCAGTGGCACCTAACAACAACAACACCAACACCACCACTATCAACTCATTTTCTTCCCCGTCTCTTTCCCTTTCCCTTCCCTTCTCATCCCTCACAACCATAAATGAATGTTGGGGTTTTTTTTTCTCTATGTAAAGTTTTCCTTAACTTTTTATAACAGTTGCTGTTACATACCATCAAATCAGAACCAATCCACAGCAGACCCTTCAGCAGGTTTTCAGAGGCTGTCAGTCTCCAGAGAGGAGTTTGCCCATTTTTCTTAGAGCAGCTGGTGGATTCAAACTGCTTGCCTTTAGGTTGGCAGTGCGACTCCTTACCACTAAGCCACTAGAGAGAAGTTTTTGTAGTAAAAGGTTCACGTTTTCTAGAGTGTTTTTAATATTTTTGTCACTTTCTTCATTATCTTTCTCTTCAACTTCACTTTATTATTTCCTCAAGAGCAAATCCAAAGACTTCTTTTGCTTCTTCCTTATTCTACTGTCCATAGCATCTCCTTCCCTTAGAAGCTGGTGGGAAGCTCGGGGG
>NW_006399758.1:1987494-1998824 GCF_000299155.1 Elephantulus edwardii | reverse complement strand
ATATTATTATATTAATATTATTATTAATTATTGCTTTGGTTGCTTGGGTCTTGTCTCTTTTTGTCTCTAAAGTTTTGAGGCTTTTCTATTAATTTCACCAGACTGTGGTCAGGGTGCTATTTGTCATTGCACTCGGCACTAGAAGGCCCTCTCAATGTGGTGACTGATATCTTTTTTTCTGTGTCTTATTACCATTTCTCCTGTGTTGTCTCTGAGTACCTAGTTAAGAACTATGGTTAGATAGTCATTGTGCCTTCTGGACCTATCCAATATGCTTTTGTTTTCATATTTTTACTCTTTATATTCTGTTATCCTAGGTTATGTCTCAATTCTCTGTCTTCTATCTCTCCAAATCTGATCATTAACCATGACTAGTGTGGTATTCTTAACTTTAACAGTTTTAACTATTAACTTTAATAGTTTTCAGGAATCTATTGTTCTCTTTTAATATCACCTTGTTTGGTTTTTATTGCTGCAATATTTCCAGGATATTCCTGAGGATATGCAGCAATATCAGAAGAAAAATTAAAAAAAAAACCAAACCCACAAAAAACAGTTTTGCATCTTTCTAGGGAGCCCTGGTAGCTTAGCGGCATCTTCTGGGATTCTCTTAGTCATACTCTTTATAAAAAATGTTCTTTCAAGGGAAGATTGACAAACCATACGTTAAGTACCATAATTCATTATAATGTCTGATCATGCTCCTGCCCCTCCTCCCCCACAAGGGATCTCTAGTGACAAAGTCAGTAAAGAGATGAGCTGTCAATCCAAAGGTAGTACCCCTAGGCTCGATTCCACCACAGGCTGCCAGGATGAGAGATGGACAAAAATGCCTTAGGTGAGCTTACTCATCATCTTGGGAAATATAAAAGCTCATTTTGATGATAGCAACAACCACACTGACATAGTATTAGATGTTGATGAAGTTATCAATGAAGCAGAAGAAAGAGCTGAGCTAGAGGATAATACCTAGACAAATGTAAAGAAAATGGAAGGGTATAACTCCTCAATTCAGCAATGTAGCAGTTGACCTGGATTTGACAAATAAAGATACAGTGTAGGTAAGTTTTTGGTCTGTGTTTATGGAAGACATTTTTGAAATTATAAAAGACAAAACAAAATCTTTATGTGAGTCAGCAGATTTGCATGCCAACTAAAAACTGACAGCCAACAACCATAAAGGAAATGAAGACATCCATTGCTATACACATGCTAATGAGTATACACATCTTGCTGGAGCTCATAGCTCATTGACCTAGTGACCACATCTTGGTGATATTTCTGTTTCAGAACTTATTAATAAAACAAGATTCCAGAAACTGACTGAGAACAAGAACATACTCTGTAAAGACAATTCAAAAGATGTACATATGCACAAATTATGCCAATTTACCAATGCTCTCAGTAACTGCCTAGAAGAGTTGTACCTTCCCTCAAGTGTTCCAGCCATTGAGGAAAGCACACAGTGGCAATCAAGGGTCATTCATTAATAAAATAGTACATGCCAATGAGGCCCATCAAGTTCAAATACGAAGTTTGTGGTTGGCTGACTCACAAGTGACTTTGTAAGTCAAATTTATATCTATTCTGGAAAAAAAAATATGTAGACAATGACTCATGTCTCTCCCTCAGTGACAGTATTGTACTTGGAAGAGGTCATTTATGCAAACATTCTCACAGACTCATTGCCTTCAACAATTTTTTCACATCCTGCAGCTTGAACAAATGACTGATTGAAGACTTCCATATACCTTCCGTATACTGTAGGCACAGGGAAGTGAATTGAAAGCCATTTCCAGAAATGATGAAGAAGAAAGAGAAATCAGATCACTGAGAATTTATGTTTCATGTGAGAGACTGTGTGTTGCCAATACAGTGAGTGGAAAGGCAATAAACCTGTGGCCATTTTGCCAATGTTCTCTAATTGGAAGCTGCTGTCTCCAATGGTGGCAAATGATTGCTGTATTTTCTTATTGACCTTGACATTGCAGAGAGGTTTACAACATGGAACTGTAACAAATAGTAGGGAACATGTGATTAAGTTTTCTTTAGATTGAATCTCAGTAGGCAGCATACCATGAGCCAGAAAATAAAAAACAGACTACTCTCCTTTTTTGTGAAGAAGAAACTGGGAGTAAGTTTGGTGCCAAGTAACTTTAGGTTCCAATAGGCCGGGAAGCATTTACCTGTCAAAGGATCTAGTAGGCAAATTAGAGAATGATGCACAAGCAAGATAGAAATGCAAACAATTGTATGGGCAGCCATTGCAGGATGCCTTTTATGTGTTACGCTGTGATTTAGGAGGCTTCATGAAGTAAAATAAAATTGCTGCAATAAGACCATTTTTTTCATGCCTCCACCCACCAATTCTACCACCAGAGTCCTGTGAAACATGTGTGACACGTAATATTTATCAAAATGCATATTTAAAGAAGATTCAATGACCCAGAATACATTGCATTACCGAAAAAAACAGGCTATGGACAAAAACTTCCTAACAAAAAAGACTTTGGCTTGAAACAGTTTAAAAGGAAAAATGGGTACCTAAGAGACAGGCTTTAAGGGAGTAAAGAACTTTTTTTAAGTTGAAGAACTTTTAGGGTGTGTTAGGACCAGGCAGCACCACATGTACATGCTAGAAAACAGTTTAAGACCTAGTTTTCTTGGGACACTCCTGTAACTTTATAGTAACTAACTCTCTTGCTTACTCCAACCAGTGCAGATGAACTTCTCTCACTTTTAAGTAATTAAAGTCACTTACACTTTGGCCCTATCAGACTGTTGGGTGGGAAGGGATGCCAGTGCCCAGGGGCTGAAGCTGCTGCAAGCATGAAGTCATGGAGGTGACTTCTGCTGTTATGAAGGTCTTACTCGCCACCTTTAGGGAATAGGAAAATAGGAATAAGATGGAAGCTGTGTCTTAGTCTGACTTACCTGGTTCTCTCCACATAAACCCAATCGAAGAGGCAACATCATCAACCTCTTGCTGGGATATTTTTTTAAGCTCTTAGAAACACCTTGAAGATTTTTTATAACTTTAAAGATCTATCGTTTGTTCTGTGTACAAATAGTCAAACGTTCAGTAGGAAGCAAAAATAAAAGCCATCTTTTTTTTTACTTCCAATAGTCTATGCTTGCTACCCTTACTCCCTAGCCCCCAGTAATTAGTTTCTTTTTTAGACATGCTTGCGTGGATTTTGCAAAGGTGCTTTCCAATGTCTGTTTCTTAACTGCTTGTTTTATGAAAGCTCTCTACTACTTGGAATTTCAACATTACTCGCTGAGATTTAAGAATGAATTCCAAACACCTCCATAATTAAGCTTAATAATGTAGAAACAAAAACTCCTTTTGCTCAAAACATTATACATGTATTCCTTTCGTTAAGGATTTGAGGGCTTACCTCAAGCTGTTAAATGGGTTTGATGCAGTTAAGAATCGAGCGGCTCAGTAAATCGGTAAAATATTGACACCAGGTCATTAACAAATAATCTGTAACTATAATAAACTATAACATCATAAAAACAATGAAAAGGAATTATAGGTTTATCTGAGGATGAACACATTTGTTTAAAGATAAAACAACTCGATTTAAAAGTCATTAAAAATCATCTCACATTTCTGGGAGGTAGAAAAGTGTGCCTGAAAGAAGAAAGAATTATAAATAAACTCACATGTCTTTCATCTAAATTATCCAGGATTGGGCAGTGGGGTTCTCGAAACCAGTTTTCTCTAGTTTGTGCTGATAGATTGTAAAAGCATAAAACATCAAATCGAACAGTGCCAGCGTCAGTTTGGGGAGTTTAGAGAGATGTTTCTATAGAAGTTGCAGGCAACACTTTGTGTATTCCTACCTTGGTTTTCCCGTTTCTTTTGTAAGTAATCGCAAAGAGGCTTCCCAACTTCCTTAGGTTTCCCCTGCAGCCTCTGGGGCAAAGACCCGGACACCCTAGAGATCCCCACCTGAGAAGTTAAGAGGGGCAAGGGTGGACAGTACCACAGGATAGGGGTGGGCAGAGGTGGTACGAAGACGTCCTGACCAAGAAGTGTGGACAGTTATTGTAGATTTTGAATTACTTTTGACTTTTGCGCTTTACCAAAGCGATGATAAAAAATATTGACTCTCAATTTCTAAGGTGGCAAAGCTCGAGCCAGACAGGAGTCGAACCTACAATCTTCGGATCTGTTATCCATTGCGCCACTGGTCCCCCACAAAGAAGTTGACTAAGAGGTAATCTCATAACTGATAGTAGCAAACTAGACTACACAAACAAAATCTGAAATGAACAGGGCCTCTGAGCCAAAGTCTGAACCCTTTTTCCACAAGCAGTTAGGACTGCCCCGGCCAGGAAAGGTCAAGCATTGGTAAAGGGGAAGAGGGGTGGTGCGTGTTTCTGCGCACGCGTAATCAGCACTCACCCAAAGACACACACCCTTCAACCCCACCCCCTACCTTCGCAGAGATTCTGCGCATGCTCAAATGTATCCCTAGCGCACGAAAGCATTCTGGTTCTTACGCGTTGAATCCCAGGGGGCGTACGATGAATGCCTGTCCTCTCGATAGCTCAGCTGGTAAAGCGGAGGGCTGTAGCTAGTTCTGTAGCAGAAGATATCCTTAGGTCGCTGGTTCGATTCCGGCTAGAAGGAGGCTTTTTGTTATCTGTGATAACACTTGAACGTGAACATATTAATGTGACAGGAGTTCTTGTCCTTGCTGTCTATTTCGGTCAGTGGATTCCTCGGAACAGAGATGTGCCCTGACAAGTTCTAAGCCTTCGGCGGGGTAGCTCCTGGGTCCCAGCCTTATGCATGTTTCTAATCCCGTCTTTCGCTTGTTCCCCAAAGTCTTGAATTACAAAGAAATGAACGCGGGTTTCAGAGACCAGATCAGATGCGTCGGTGGGCCCAGCTAGCATTGTCGGCAACCTGATTGTATCCCCAGGAATTTTGTCTCCTCTGGCGAGATCGTGTCCCCAGAAATTTTGGGAATAATAATGAAGCACGCCAGTCCTTGACAACGTCTCTAAGAGATAAATACGAGAGAACTGCAGAATCTCCCTTCGATAGCTCAGGTGGTAGAACGGAGGACTGTAGGAGTTGTTTGTGGCTATCCTTAGGTCGCTGGTTCGATTCCGGCTCCAAGGAGAAGTGAATGCTTTTAATTGACTCGACTTCAGCTATGAGACAAATTTTTAAGTGTACCGGTTGGCGCAGGATAGAGCAGGGTTTAGGGCTGTTGTGCATAGGGTCGCTATGAGTCGGAAACGACTCGACGGCACATAACAACAACAACAACAACAACCGAAAAGCAGATTATTTTAGTTTCACTTTTAAATGTTCTGATCTTCTCTAGGGGAAGAGATAAGACGGCCGTGAGCAGTGGTGATGGATTAGCTCAAATGGTAGAGCGCTTGCTTAGCATGCGAGAGGTAGTGGGATCGATGCTCGCATCTTCCAGATTTTCTCCCTTACTACTTGTTTCTCTTTCGATTCTAATCAAAGCTCTTTAAATTTCAGACTCTGCGGACAAGGGACGGGTAGGACATTACTGCTTCCGCTCTGTGCAACTCCCCTAAGGCGGGATAATGGGCAATGGCACTTTGCAATGGCATTTTATCTGCACTACACAAAATAAGTTTGCTATTTTATATATTTTAATTTCATAGCTAACTTGTTTTGGAAAGTTTGGGAAGGGATTGCTGTTGGTTTTGTTTTCCAACTCCTTCTTCCCTTCTCTAAAATACAAAACTGCAACGTCAAACCTTTCTCTTTTTTTTATACGGAGCAGGTCTAAAGCTAAACTGACAAAAGTTTGAGGAAATCCACGGGGAAGAATTAAACAAGCAAGCAAACAAATCCCAGAGACCTTGTCAAAGAACGCCACTCTAAACTTCAGGGAAGCAGAAGACGTCGGAGGTGAGGCGCCAGCTCCCAGCCTCCGGGCGCATCCTGATGGGGGAGGGTTGGGAAAGGGGCGTCGGCCTCCCCGGCGTAGCACCGAGGCCTTGCTGGAGAAGGGGCAACTCCAGAGAGAATTAACCACGGACGTAGATTTGCAGTGAGTGGAAAACGAAGCAGAGAAGGTCTCTATCTCGAACTTCCCCTGAGAATAATCAAGAAGGCAGCCAGCCACCCAACACCGGGACAGACGAAGAGGAGGCGGAGAGGGGAGGAGAGAGGCAGGGAGAAGGGAGAGACTTCCACGCGTCGAGCAGAAGACAAGTCTTTGATATAAATTCTGGTAATAAATTATCATCATCTTCCAGAATATGACAACAAGGAGGTTATTGAAGCCATACTTAATGTCTCGATGCAAAGCACAAATCTTCCGAAGGGAGAATTGCTACCTTGTTTAAGGATTGCAACTAATAAATGATAATTCTTTCTCTTCATGTCCAGTTTTCGAGTCCCAGACACCTTGCACATTTTTATTGACAATGTAAGCAAGTTATTGTAACCTCTTGATAAGTATTTCATTTTGAGAGTTCCTATTTTTACTTCATTTTCATCTTTTCCATATATATATATATATATTTAAATTTAGGAAAATAAATAAATGGAAAAGTTTAGTTAGGCAATGAGAAGGAGGCGTGGTGGGTGAGAGACAGGCCACGCATAAGAGTTAGAAAAATAAAGAAACGGGGAGAAACACCCCTGGAAAATCTGGGCAGGAGTGGGTTTGGCGACCCAAACCTTATAGCATGCTGCCAGGAAGAGACTCCATATAATCTTTTGGCTCAGTGCTTGTGACTCATTTAACTATTTCATCATAAATTTTATGCATATTTAAACACTAGGAGAAAGAAACCGTTTTAACTGATGACATTCAAATTTCTGGGACTGTAAGTGCTCCATTTGGTGGCCTTGAGCTGAAATTACGCTGCCAACCCAGTTGGCAAGGTGTTCAAATCCGCCAGACACTCTGAGGGATTAAAGATGGGCAATCTCCTCCAGTACGATTTACTGCCTCTGAAAAACCTCTGGATGGTCAGCTATGAGGCCATTCTGACTCGATGGTACAAAACAACAAGCTGGCGGAGGGGCTTGCCATGAAACCGTGTGTGACCCACAGAGAAAAATGTACAGATGCGAGCTGGGTGAGAACTCAAGGTTAGCAACTAAATAGGGAGTTGAAGTCACATAAAAAGTCGAGTTCTAAGTCCAGAGATGGTATTGAATAGTGGTTTATACCTGTGGGATGTGAAATCTGCTAGCCTTAGCCTTGCTGCTTGCTGGTTACTTGGTATCTTGATGCTTCCCAACAAACTTTAAATTAAGCATTCTCCCTCCCTCTCTCATTGTCTTATTGGCAGTAGGTTAGAATCAACTCATAGCTGACCTTCCACTGTGTTATCAAGGTTTTTGGGTTGGAACTGACTCACAGCTGACACACAGTAAGCACACAACAAATGCTCCTATCAGTGTAGAAGGATAAGACACCAACCAACCGACCAATTTATTATAGTCAAATTGGAACCTACTGATAGCTGAGAGGGCCTTGTAGCTTATGCTCCTGTGGGTTTTCAGAGACTGTGAATTGTCCCGGGAGGAAATTATCTATGGTTCTCCCTCAGATGGCATTAAGAATCTTTTTAAAAATAAAGACTTAAATATTGTTATTTACCATCAAGTCAGAAACAGTTCATAGCTGACCCTCCAGCAGGTTTTCAGAGGCTATAAATTTTGAGATAAGATTGCCCATCTTTCTCTCATGCTGTAGATGGATCCAAACCATGTGCCTTTTGATTGGCAGTGAAGCTCTTTACCCCTAGGCTACCAGGGCTCCCTTTTATAGAAATAAGACATAGATAGATAGATAGATAGATAGATAGATAGATAGATAGATATAGATATAGATAGATAGATATAGATATATAGTCAGATAGTGGTTAGTGTTCTGTTGGGGTTTCAGGATATACAGGATTGACATAGAATCTTCCCAGATTTCACTGAGTAAAAACAATAGGATGGGAAAGAATTTGAATTGCAGAGAGATTCCTGCATTATTAGCAAAGAGTACCATCTGGAGAAGGGAGAGGTAATAGCCTCAGTAAGAAAGGTTAAAACTGAACACCGCTGAAAGCAGATTTGTAGTGGGCTTGAATAAGTGAGGGGGGGTGGTGGGAAACACCAGGAAAGGGATATTTCTGAAGGCAGATAACTTAAGTACCGGTCTGAGACAGGTCTTGTCAGCTTGAATATAGCTAATGGCATGCTAGGAAACAGTGACAGGTTGAGGGGAATCCCGGTAGAGCTAGGAAATGATAAACATTCAGGTTTTACAAGCGGGCCTGACATTCTCTCCTTGTGCAGAGTGATTCCAAGACTAGAGAGGAGTTTTAATACTTGCAGAATTCTTTCTGTGGAGCAGAGTGGGCCTGCCCCCTTGGACAGCGTTGGCAGCAGGCTATTTAAGGAACAGGCTGCATCTGGAGAAGGTGCCTGTGGAGGTGAAATCAAGGGCGTCTTGTCAGGCAGGAATGGGCAGATAGAGCTGCTGTCTGTGCCAACAATGTAAATTTCAGCCCCACTGCATAAATGCTCTCGTTTTCGTGGCAGTAGGGCAAGACTCAGGAATGCTAGTTGTCTCTCTTTAAACCCAATTTTCTTTCCTTTTCCTCTCACCACTAAATATAAGGTTTTGTTTTCTTAGAAAACTGCAAAAACTGGGAACATTTCAGCACACAGAGGCCTAGCAAGTGTACCAGAAAGAGCAGAAGATATAAAGGGATTTTATGTGTGCTTATAATTATGTATGCATTGCTGTAGACAGATGAGAACTATTAAAAACGCAAAGACCTTTATTAAGGAGAAGGCAGTTTGAACCAGGAAACAGGCAGTCTCAAAATGAAACTAAGTATTCCAAAATACAGGGAGACAAAGGATTTCTTTATTGGACAAAATAAAAGGTAAATACTTATTTTACAAGCATTTGGTGGGTTAATTTCCACTACAGTTGTTTACAAGTAATTTCTTTTTCCCTTTGTCTCTGAAAACCCACTGGAGGGTCAGCTCGGAATTACAGGTCATTCTTACTAGTTGACTTTTCCAACTACACTGCTATCAGGTGTTTCCTAGACCATTAAAAAAGGAGGGGGGTATATATTGCAGTTTTGACCTAATAAGCAAATGTTTGTGAATTTGAAAGCTGAAATTACTTCTGTGAAATGGTCAAATTGTCCAAGTGGAGTTGGGCTTACACCTCAGTCAGAGTTTAGTTACACCAACACTCAAACTCCCAAACTCATTACCGTCGATGTTTAACTGACTCACAGCCGACCTTCCAATAGCTTTTCAGAGGCTGTAAATCACATGGGTAGAGATTGCCTGTCTTTCTCCCATGGAACTTCTGGTAGATTCTAATTGCCTGAGGTCCTTGAGTTAGCAGCGCAACCCCATACAGACTATGCCACTCACCAGAGTTAGACCAAAAACCTTTAAAACAAACTTAAAAGTACTTGTCATTTCTCCTGTGATAACACATTTCCACTGATTATTACTGTACGAGGGCCCCCTTCTGTAGACTCACCTTTCTTGAGTTAATTAGATGGCCTTCTATTTAAGACAGACTTTTAAGATGCCCAGACACTCACTACCTTTTAAAAGGTAGCCAGAGTCTAAGCAAGCAGTAAGACTGACCATCTTATTCTACAGCATATTTGTCAGAGGACTTTCCTACCAACCTGAGACACAGTGGTAAAAAGCCCTTCCGAACTGGTTCCTTGGTTGATCCTCAACTCCCTTGAGGCTTGCTCTAAAGGGAGGACTAACTATAACTTCTTATCTTATAGGCAATTATCATCTCCCATCAAGTTTACAAAAATTCAGGGGTCTGTTTCATCTGTGCCTTAATTTCTTGGCTTAGACAAATTGAGGGAAATTTGGAGATGAAATGTGATTCAAGTGATGGAGTTAATAATCTCTTGGCTAGCTCCATCCAAGTTTTGCTGCCTACATGATGCTTAATTGAATAAAATTAATGTTAAGTCTCAGAGGGAGACATAGACCTGGAAAGCTGGGTCGCAGCAGGACTATTCCAGACTAGTTGCTTTCCTGGGGGCTTCCTAGAGCTCCCTCATCTGCCACTCACCTCAAACCCTTGACTCAGGGCAAAGCAGTAGTTCAAGTTGGGCTTTGGGGGAGTGAGGAGAGCTAATTTGTAGATTCTAATCCTGAGGTTTCCATATGTCCCTCAATCCTGAAATGAGTGGCATAGCACTGGATCTTCTATGATTTGCCTTTGTATTCTAGAGACTGTTAGTCTCTCAAGGGCAATGACTGTTCTACCTTTTTTACTACTTTAAACCTACTGCCTATATATAGTAGGGACTGGCAGAGAGCAGTACCCAAGGTAAAGAGTACCCAAGGTAAGGAGTGCCCAAGGTAAGGAGTACCCAAGGTAAGGAGTGCCCAAGGTAAGGAGTGCCCAAGGTAAAGAGTACCCAAGGTAAGATGTCCCTGGGACCACATCTCTAGGAAGAAGGGGACTGACTGGGCTGCCTCTTTTGTTCAATTTCAAATTACAAAGCACCTTCACTTGCAATATCTCATGGCATCTTCCCTGTTGGAAGCTGGGATAGAAAAGGAAATAAAACAAGTGAAATATTAAAGCAAATTCAGTAGAGATCTTCTTGCCTCTCTCAGAAATGCTATTAGAAGACTGCTACAAGAAGTGTCCCAAATTTCAGCTTTGCTCTAGAGATACATTTTTTTGTGTGCTCTTGACAAAAATTTTTACTGTTCTTTAATTTCCCCTTCAGCTTTTGTTGTTATTGTTATGTGCTGTCAAGTTAGAATCAACCTATAGCTGACCTTCAAGCAGGTTTTTGGAGGGCTCAAATCATGTGGGAGATTGTCAGTCCTTCTCACAAAGCAGCTGGTGGATTCAAAGTGCTTGCCTTTGGGATTGCAGCACAGCTTCTTACCACTAGGCCACCAGAGCTCCCTGATTAGGGATGATATGACCATGTAGTTTGCTGTTCTCTCTTACCAACATAACAGCATCAATACTATGAAAAGGCATGTCTTTCTGATGTATTAACATATGCCAATATTCCATTTCAGTGCTGGCAAGAGTCTCAATTGACTTTAATGAAATAAAATCATCTGTGTGTTTTATATGTTGTAACCATTGTTTCAATATATAAGCACTATAACAATATTCTTAAAAAGGTAGCCAGGTAAGTTCTGTTTTGTCTTTGCCGTGCCGTAGTTCGGACCTCTACTACTTTGATCTTTGTGATCAAAGAGCATGATCTTTGTGATAAGAGCATGACTAAGACAAGCCAAATTTGAAGGAAATGTAAAGAACATCTTTCCAAGTTGTAGAATA